>NC_090325.1:5092706-5167706 GCF_035084215.1 Heptranchias perlo | reverse complement strand
GACACCCCCTGACCCACTAACACCCTGTAATTAGACACCCCCTGACCCACTAACGCCCTGTAATTAGACACCCCCTGACCCACTAACACCCTGTAATTAGACACCCGCTGACCCACTAACACCCTGTAATTAGACACCCCCTGACCCACTAACACCCTGTAATTAGACACCCCCTGACCCACTAACACCCTGTAATTAGACACCCCCTGACCCACTAACACCCTGTAATTAGACACCCCCTGACTCACTAACACCCTGTAATTAGACACCCCCTGACCCACTAACACCCTGTAATTCGACACCCCCTGACCCACTAACACCCTGTAATTAGACACCCCCTGACCCACTAACACCCTGTAATTAGACACCCCCTGACCCACTAACACCCTGTAATTAGACACCCGCTGACTCACTAACACCCTGTAATTAGACACCCCCTGACCCACTAACACCCTGTAATTAGACACCCCCTGATCCACTAACACCCTGTAATTAGACACCCCCTGACCCACTAACACCCTGTAATTAGACACCCCCTGACCCACTAACACCCTGTAATTAGACACCCCCTGACCCACTAACACCCTGTAATTAGACACCCCCTGACCCACTAACACCCTGTAATTAGACACCCGCTGACCCACTAACACCCTGTAATTAGACACCCCCTGACCCACTAACGCCCTGTAATTAGACACCCCCTGACCCACTAACACCCTGTAATTAGACACCCCCTGACCCACTAACACCCTGTAATTAGACACCCCCTGACCCACTAACAGACTGTAATTAGACACCCCCTGACCCACTAACACCCTGTAATTAGACACCCACTGACCCACTAACACCCTGTAATTAGACACCCCCTGACCCACTAATACCCTGTAATTAGACACCCGCTGACCCACTAACACCCTGTAATTAGACACCCCCTGACCCACTAACACCCTGTAATTAGACACCCCCTGACCCACTAACACCCTGTAATTAGACACCCCCTGACCCACTAACACCCTGTAATTAGACATCCCCTGACCCACTAACACCCTGTAATTAGACACCCCCTGACCCACTAACACCCTGTAATTAGACACCCCCTGACCCACTAATACCCTGTAATTAGACACCCCCTGACCCACTAACAACCTGTAATTAGACACCCCCTGACCCACTAACACCCTGTAATTAGACACCCCCTGACCCACTAATACCCTGTAATTAGACACCCCCTGACCCACTAACACCCTGTAATTAGACACCCCCTGACCCACTAACACCCTGTAATTAGACACCCCCTGACCCACTAACACCCTGTAATTAGACACCCCCTGACCCACTAATACCCTGTAATTAGACACCCCCTGACCCACTAACACCCTGTAATTAGACACCCCCTGACCCACTAACACCCTGTAATTAGACACCCCCTGACCCACTAACACCCTGTAATTAGACACCCCCTGACCCACTAACACCCTGCAATTCATCACCCCCTGACCCACTAACACCCTGTAATTAGACACCCCCTGACCCACTAACACCCTGTAATTAGACACCCCCTGACCCACTAATACCCTGTAATTAGACACCCGCTGACCCACTAACACCCTGTAATTAAACACCCCCTGACCCACTAACACCCTGTAATTAGACACCCCCTGACCCACTAACACCCTGTAATTAGACACCCCCTGACCCACTAACACCCTGTAATTAGACACCCCCTGACCTACTAATACCCTGTAATTAGACACCCGCTGACCCACTAACAGACTGTAATTAGACACCCCCTGACCCACTAACACCCTGTAATTAGACACCCCCTGACCCACTAACACCCTGTAATTAGACACCCCCTGACCCACTAATACCCTGTAATTAGACACCCGCTGACCCACTAACACCCTGTAATTAGACACCCCCTGACCCACTAACACCCTGTAATTAGACACCCCCTGACCCACTAACACACTTTAATTAGACACCCCCTGACCCACTAATACCCTGTAATTAGACACCCCCTGACCCACTAACACCCTGTAATTAGACACCCCCTGACCCACTAACAACCTGTAATTAGACACCCCCTGACCCACTAACACCCTGTAATTAGACACCCCCTGACCCACTAACACCCTGTAATTAGACACCCCCTGACCCACTAACACCCTTTAATTAGACACCCCCTGACCCACTAACACCCTGTAATTAGACACCCCCTGACCCACTAACATCCTGTAATTAGACACCCCCTGACCCACTAACACCCTGTAATTAGACACCCCCTGACCCACTAACACCCTGTAATTAGACACCCCCTGACTCACTAACACCCTGTAATTAGACACCCCCTGACCCACTAACACCCTGTAATTAGACACCCCCTGACCCACTAACACCCTGTAATTAGACACCCGCTGACCCACTAACACCCTGTAATTAGACACCCCCTGACCCACTAACACCCTGTAATTAGACACCCCCTGACCCACTAACACCCTGTAATTAGACACCCCCTGACCCACTAATACCCTGTAATTAGACACCCCCTGACCGACTAACACCTTGTAATTAGACACCCCCTGACCCACTAACACCCTGTAATTAGACACCCCCTGACCCACTAACACCCTGTAATTAGACACCCCCTGACCCACTAATACCCTGTAATTAGACACCCCCTGACCCACTAACACCCTGTAATTAGACACCCCCTGACCCACTAACACCCTGTAATTAGACACCACCTGACCCACTAACACCCTGTAATTAGACACCCCCTGACCCACTAACACCCTGTAATTAGACACCCCCTGACCCACTAACACCCTGTAATTAGACACCCCCTGACCCACTAACACCCTGTAATTAGACACCCCCTGACCCACTAACACCCTGTAATTAGACACCCCCCGACCCACTAATACCCTGTAATTAGACACCCCCTGACCCACTAACACCCTGTAATTAGACACCCCCTGACCCACTAATACCCTGTAATTAGACACCCCCTGACCCACTAACACCCTGTAATTAGAAACCCCCTGACCCACTAACACCCTGTAATTAGACACCCCCTGACCCACTAATACCCTGTAATTAGACACCCGCTGACCCACTAACAGACTGTAATTAGACACCCCCTGACCCACTAACACCCTGTAATTAGACACCCCCTGACCCACTAACACCCTGTAATTAGACACCCCCTGACCCACTAATACCCTGTAATTAGACACCCCCTGACCCACTAACACCCTGTAATTAGACACCCCCTGACCCACTAACACCCTGTAATTAGACACCCCCTGACCCACTAACACCCTGTAATTAGACACCCCCTGACCCACTAACACCCTGTAATTAGACACCCCCTGACCCACTAACACCCTGTAATTAGACACCCCCTGACCCACTAACACCCTGTAATTAGACACCCCCTGACCCACTAACACCCTGTAATTAGACACCCCCTGACCCACTAACACCCTGTAATTAGAAACCCCCTGACCCACTAACACCCTGTAATTAGACACCCCCTGACCCACTAACAACCTGTAATTAGACACCCCCTGACCCACTAACACCCTGTAATTCAACACCCCCTGACCCACTAACAACCTGTAATTAGACACCCCCTGACTCACTAACAACCTGTAATTAGACACCCCCTGACCCACTAATACCCTGTAATTAGACACCCCCTGACCCACTAACAACCTGTAATTAGACACCCCCTGACCCACTAACACCCTGTAATTCAACACCCCCTGACCTACTAACACCCTGTAATTAGACACCCCCTGACCCACTAACAACCTGTAATTAGACACCCCCTGACTCACTAACAACCTGTAATTAGACACCCCCTGACCCACTAACACCCTGTAATTAGACACCCCCTGACCCACTAACACCCTGTAATTGGACACCCCCCGACCCACTAACACCCTGTAATTAGACACCCCCTGACCCACTAACACCCTGTAATTAGACACCCCCTGACCCACTAACACCCTGTAATTAGACACCCCCTGACCCACTAACACCCTGTAATTAGACACCCCCTGACCCACTAACACCCTGTAATTAGACACCCCCTGACCCACTAACACCCTGTAATTAGACACCCCCTGACCCACTAACACCCTGTAATTAGACACCCGCTGACCCACTAACACCCTGTAATTGGACACCCCCTGACCCACTAACACCCTGTAATTAGACACCCCCTGACCCACTATCACCCTGTAATTAGACACCCCCTGACCCACTAATACCCTGTAATTAGACACCCCCTGACCCACTAATACCCTGTAATTAGACACCCCCTGACCCACTAACACCCTGTAATTAGACACCCCCTGACCCACTAACACCCTGTAATTGGACACCCCCTGACCCACTAACACCCTGTAATTAGACACCCCCTGACCCACTAACACCCTGTAATTAGACACCCCCTGACCCACTAATACCCTGTAATTAGACACCCCCTGACCCACTAACAGACTGTAATTAGACACCCCCTGACCCACTAACACCCTGTAATTAGACACCCCCTGACCCACTAACACCCTGTAATTAGACACCCCCTGACCCACTAACACCCTGTAATTAGACACCCCCTGACCCACTAACGCCCTGTAATTAGACACCCCCTGACCCACTAACACCCTGTAATTAGACACCCCCTGACCCACTAACACCCTGTAATTAGACACCCCCTGACCCACTAACACCCTGTAATTAGACACCCCCTGACCCACTAACACCCTGTAATTAGACACCCCCTGACCCACTAACACCCTGTAATTAGACACCCCCTGACCCACTAACACCCTGTAATTAGACACCCCCTGACCCACTAACACCCTGTAATTAGACACCCCCTGACCCACTAACACCCTGTAATTAGACACCCCCTGACCCACTAACACCCTGTAATTAGACACCCCCTGACCCACTAACACCCTGTAATTAGACACCCGCTGACCCACTAACACCCTGTAATTAGACACCCCCTGACCCACTAACACCCTGTAATTAGACACCCCCTGACCCACTAACACCCTGTCATTAGACACCCCCTGACTCACTAACACCCTGTAATTAGACACCCCCTGACCCACTAACACCCTGTAATTAAACACCCCCTGACCCACTAACACCCTGTAATTAGACACCCCCTGACCCACTAACACCCTGTAATTAGACACCCCCTGACCCACTAACACCCTGTAATTAGACACCCCCTGACCCACTAATACCCTGTAATTAGACACCCCCTGACCCACTAATACCCTGTAATTAGACACACCCTGACCCACTAACACCCTGTAATTAGACACCCCCTGACCCACTAACACCCTGTAATTAGACACCCCCTGACCCACTAACACCCTGTAATTAGACACCCCCTGACTCACTAACACCCTGTAATTAGACACCCGCTGACCCACTAATACCCTGTAATTAGACACACCCTGACCCACTAACACCCTGTAATTAGACACCCCCTGACCCACTAACACCCTGTAATTAGACACCCCCTGACCCACTAACACCCTGTAATTAGACACCCCCTGACCCACTAACAGACTGTAATTAGACTCCCCCTGACCCACTAATACCCTGTAATTAGACACCCCCTGACCCACTAACACCCTGTAATTAGACACCCCCTGACCCACTAACACCCTGTAATTAGACACCCCCTGACTCACTAACACCCTGTAATTAGACACCCGCTGACCCACTAACACCCTGTAATTAGACACCCGCTGACCCACTAATACCCTGTAATTGGACACCCCCTGACCCACTAACACCCTGTAATTAGACACCCCCTGACCCACTAACACCCTGTAATTAGACAACCCCTGACCCACTAACACCCTGTAATTAGACACCCGCTGACCCACTAATACCCTGTAATTAGACACCCCCTGACCCACTAACACCCTGTAATTAGACACCCGCTGACCCACTAACACCCTTTAATTAGACACCCCCTGACCCACTAATACCCTGTAATTAGACACCCCCTGACCCACTAACACCCTGTAATTAGACACCCCCTGACCCACTCACACCCTGTAATTAGACACCCCCTGACCCACTAATACCCTGTAATTAGACACCCCCTGACCCACTAATACCCTGTAATTAGACACACCCTGACCCACTAACACCCTGTAATTAGACACCCCCTGACCCACTAATACCCTGTAATTAGACACACCCTGACCCACTAACACCCTGTAATTAGACACCCCCTGACCCACTAACACCCTGTAATTAGACACCCCCTGACCCACTAACACCCTGTAATTAGACACCCCCTGACCCACTAACACCCTGTAATTAGACACCCCCTGACCCACTAACACCCTGTAATTAGACACCCCCTGACCCACTAACGCCCTGTAATTAGACACCCCCTGACCCATTAACACCCTGTAATTAGACACCCCCTGACCCACTAACACCCTGTAATTAGACACCCCCTGACCCACTAACACCCTGTAATTAGACACCCCCTGACCCACTAACAGACTGTAATTAGACACCCTCTGACCCACTAACAGACTGTAATTAGACACCCCCTGACCCACTAACACCCTGTAATTAGACACCCCCTGACCCACTAACACCCTGTAATTAGACACCCCCTGACCCACTAACACCCTGTAATTAGACACCCCCTGACCCACTAACACCCTGTAATTAGACACCCCCTGACCCACTAATACCCTGTAATTAGACACCCGCTGACCCACTAACAGACTGTAATTAGACACCCCCTGACCCACTAACACCCTGTAATTAGACACCCCCTGACCCACTAACACCCTGTAATTAGACACCCCCTGACCCACTAATACCCTGTAATTAGACACCCCCTGACCCACTAACACCCTGTAATTAGACACCCCCTGACCCACTAACACCCTGTAATTAGACACCCGCTGACCCACTAACACCCTTTAATTAGACACCCGCTGACCCACTAACACCCTGTAATTAGACACCCCCTGACCCACTAACACCCTGTAATTAGACACCCCCTGACCCACTAACACCCTGTAATTAGACACCCCCTGACCCACTAACACCCTGTAATTAGACACCCCCTGACCCACTAACACCCTGTAATTAGACACCCCCTGACCCACTAACACCCTGTAATTAGACACCCCCTGACCCACTAACACCCTGTAATTAGACACCCGCTGACTCACTAACACCCTGTAATTAGACACCCCCTGACCCACTAACACCCTGTAATTAGACACCCCCTGACCCACTAACACCCTGTAATTAGACACCCCCTGACCCACTAACACCCTGTAATTAGACACCCGCTGACCCACTAACACCCTTTAATTGGACACCCCCTGACCCACTAACACCCTGTAATTAGACACCTGCTGACCCACTAACACCCTGTAATTAGACACCCCCTGACCCACTAACACCCTGTAATTAGACACCCCCTGACTCACTAACACCCTGTAATTAGACACCCCCTGACCCACTAATACCCTGTAATTAGACACCCCCTGACCCACTAACACCCTGTAATTAGACACCCCCTGACCCACTAACACCCTGTAATTAGACACCCCCTGACCCACTAATACCCCGTAATTAGACACCCCCTGACCCACTAACACCCTGTAATTAGACACCCCCTGACCCACTAACACCCTGTAATTAGACACCCCCTGACCCACTAACACCCTGTAATTAGACACCCCCTGACCCACTAACACCCTGTAATTAGACACCCCCTGACCCACTAACACCCTGTAATTAGACACCCCCCGACACACTAACACCCTGTAATTAGACACCCCCTGACCCACTAACACCCTGTAATTAGACACCCCCTGACCCACTAACAACCTGTAATTAGACACCCCCTGACCCACTAATACCCTGTAATTAGACACCCCCTGACCCACTAACACCCTGTAATTAGACACCCCCTGACCCACTAACAACCTGTAATTAGACACCCCCTGACTCACTAACACCCTGTAATTAGACACCCTCTGACCCACTAATACCCTGTAATTAGACACCCCCTGACCCACTAACAACCTGTAATTAGACACCCCCTGACCCACTAACACCCTGTAATTAGACACCCCCTGACCCACTAATACCCTGTAATTAGACACCCCCTGACCCACTAACACCCTGTAATTAGACACCCCCTGACCCACTAACAACCTGTAATTAGACACCCCCTGACTCACTAACACCCTGTAATTAGACACCCCCTGACCCACTAACAGACTGTAATTAGACACCCCCTGACCCACTAACACCCTGTAATTAGACACCCCCTGACCCACTAACACCCTGTAATTAGACACCCCCTGACTCACTAACACCCTGTAATTAGACACCCCCTGACCCACTAACACCCTGTAATTAGACACCCCCTGACCCACTAACACCCTGTAATTAGACACCCCCTGACCCACTAACACCCTGTAATTAGACACCCCCTGACCCACTAACACCCTGTAATTAGACACCCCCTGACCCACTAACACCCTGTAATTAGACACCCCCTGACCCACTAACACCCTGTAATTAGACACCCCCTGACCCACTAACACCCTGTAATTAGACACCCCCTGACCCACTAACACCCTGTAATTTCCTGGGAGAGGAAAAAAACACATTAAGTTAAAAGAAAAAATTCTGGACAATTTCTCTTCGACCTCCTAAGGCTGTCGAAACTAGCCCAGGACATCACATTGACTATCTTTCTATCACTTTATGTCACTAGTATTTCACCTACCTTTAAACACACAATGCACACACATATATACACATATAAACACACACATATACACAAATATACATATATATATACATGTACACACACATATATACAAATATATATATGGCAGTGCATTCCAGATCCTAACCACTCGCTGTGTAAAAAAGTTTTTCCTCATGTCACCTTTAGTTCTTTTGCCAATCACCTTAAATCTATGTCCTCTGGTTCTTGACCCTTCCACCAATGGGAACAGTTTCTCTCTATCTACTCTGTCCAGACCCTTCATGATTTTGAATACCTCGATCAAATCTCCTCACAACCGTCTCTGTTCCAAGGAGAACAACCCCAGCTTCTCCAGTCTATCCACGGAACTAAAGTCCCTCATCCCTGGAATCATTCTAGTAAATCTCTTCTGCACCCTCTCTGAGGCCTTTACATCTTTCCTAAAAGGCCTTGGGACTAAAAGCCGATAAATTCCCTGGACCTGATGACCGACATCTGAGGGTTCTAAAAGAGGTGGCTGCAGAGATAGTGGATGCATTGGTTGTGATCTTCCAAAATCTCCTAGATTCTAGAACGGTCCCAGTGAATTGGAAGGCAGGAAATGTAACCCAGCTATTCAAGAAAGGAGGGAGAGAGAAAACAGGGAACTACAGGCCAGTTAGCCTGACATCAGTCGTCAGGAAAATGCTGGAATCCATTATTAAGGAAGTGGTAACAGGGCACTTAGAAAATCATAATATAATTAGCCATATTATGGTTTTATGAAAGGGAAATTATGTTTGACAAATTTATTAGAGTTTTTTGAGGATGTAACTATCAGGGTAGATAAAGGGGAACCAGTGGATATAGTATATTTGGATTTTCAAAAGGCATTCGACAAGGTGCCACATAAAGGTTGTTTGGCAACATCAGGGCTTATTGGATTGGGAGTAATATATTAACATGGATAGAGGATTGGTTAATGGACAGAAAACAGAGAGTAGGGATAAACGGATCATTTTCAGGTTGTAAATAGCTGTAACTAGTGGGGTGCTGCAAGGATCAGTGCTTGGGCCTCAGCTATTTACAATCTATATTAATGGCTTAGATGAAGGGACCGAGTGTAATGTATCCAAGTTTGCTGATGATACAAAACTAAGTGGGAAAGTAAGCTGTGAGGAGGACACAAAGAGTCTGCACAGGGATATCGAGGGTTGTCCTATGAGGAGAGATTGAGTAGAATGGGCCTATACTCTCTGGAGTTTAGAAAAATGAGAGGTGATCTCATTGAAACATCTAAGATTCTGAGGGGTTTTGACAGGGTAGATGCTGAGAGGTTGTTTCCCTTGGCTGGAGAGTCTAGAACTTGAAGGCATAGTTTCAGGATAAGGGATCGGCCATTTAAGACTGAAATGAGGAGGAATTTCTCCATTCAGAGGGTTGTGAATCTTTGGAATTCTCTACCCCAGAGGGCTGTGGATGCTGAGTCATTGAGTATATTCAAGACTGAGATCGATAGATTTTTGGACTCCAGGGGAATCAAGGGATATGGGGATCGGGTGGGAAAGTGGAGTTGAGGTTGACGATCAGCCATGATCTTATCGAATGGCGGAGCAGGCTCGAGGGGCCGTATGGCCTACTTCTGTTCCTATTTCTTCTGTTCTTATTTTCTTAAAGTGTGGTGCCCAGAACTGGACACAATACTCCAGTTGTGACCAAACCAATGTTTTATAAAGGTTCATCATGACTTCCTTGCTTTTGTACTCTATGCCTCTATTTATAAAGCCCAGGTTCCCGTATGCTTTTTTAACCACTTTCTAGAAGTAAAGGGAATTAGGGGTTCCGGGGAGCGGGCAGGAAATTGGACATGAATTTAGATTTGAGGTTAGGATCAGATCAGCCATGATCTTATTGAATGGCGGAGCAGGCTCGAGGGGCCGATTGGCCTACTCCTGCTCCTATTTCTTATGTTCTTATGTTCTCAATCTGCCCTGCCACCTTCAACGATTTGTGCGCATAGACTCCCAGATCCCTCTGTTCCTGAACCCCTCTTAGAGTTGTGCCATCTAGTTTATATTGCCTCTCCCTCGTCCTTTCTTCTGAAATGTATCACTTCTCTCTTTTCTGCGTTAAATTTCATCTGCCACATGTCCGTCCAACCCACCAGCCTGTCTATGTCCTCTTGAAGTCGATCACTATTCTCCTCACTGTTCACTACTTCCAAGTTTTGTGTCATCTGCAAATTTTGAAATTGTGCCCTGTACACCCAAGTCCAAGTCACTGATATATATCAAGAAAAGCAGTGGTCCCAGCACTGACCCCTGGGGAACACCACTGTACACCTCTCTCCAGTCTGAAAAACAACCGTTCACCACTACTCTCTGTTTCCTGTCACTTAGCCAATTTTGTATCTATGCTGCCACTGCCCCCTTTTATTCCATGGGCTTCAATTTTGATAAGCCTATTATGTGGCACTTTATCAACCGCCTTTTGAAAGTCCATATACGCCACATCAACCACATTGCCCTTATCGACCCTCTCGGTTACCTCATCAAAATACTCATATACATATACACACACACATATATATGATGAGAGAGTTGTCCTACGAGGGGAGATTGAGTAGAATGGGCCTGTATTCTCTGGAGTTTAGAAGAGTGAGAGGTGATTTCATTAAAACGTATAAAATTCTTAGAGGTCTTGACAGGGTGGATGCCGAGAGGATGTTTCCCCTGACTGGACAGTCTTGAACTAGGGGCAATATTCTCAAGATATGGGGTCGGCTATTTAAGACTGAGATAAGGAAAATTTTCTTCACTCGGAGGGTTGTGAATCTTTGGAATTCTCTGCCCCAGAGGGCTGTGGATGCTGAGTCATTGAATATATTCAAGACTGAGATCGATAGATTTTTGGATTCTGGGGGAATCAAGGGATATGGGAATTGGGCAGGAAAGTGGAGTTGAGGTCGAAGATCAGCCATGATCTTATTGAATGACGGAGCAGGCTTGAGGGGCCGAATGGCCCACTCCTGCTCCTATTTCTTATGTTCTTATATACACATATGAATAAACATACACATATATGCACATATACACATATAGACATATATAAACACATGCATATATTCACATATCCACACACTCGTACACACACACACACACACACAAAAGCTTAAAGTTCACATGCCTATGACATGTGAATATGAGTATTGAGATCACAGGCCCAATGACAATGTCTAGAACTCATTTTTTATTTACTTATCAGACATGCAATTAGCAACATCTGGATTCCCAATAAGCCACATGTGACTAGTAACTAACCTATTGGACAACACTGCTGTACATTGACCAGTGAAGTCAGATATATTGATACGTTTAATGAGCAGTCCGGGTGTCCCAGTGTTATATAATATACTCCTGAGTGCATCATGAG
Organism: Heptranchias perlo; assembly: GCF_035084215.1. Taxonomy (NCBI): domain Eukaryota; kingdom Metazoa; phylum Chordata; class Chondrichthyes; order Hexanchiformes; family Hexanchidae; genus Heptranchias; species Heptranchias perlo. The sequence goes on along the minus strand of NC_090325.1, from coordinate 5,155,489 downwards.
TCGTCAGTGGCAGAAGCAGTGTCTGACATTTCTCGCGCCACCAATCCCACCTCTGTGGTGGGTGAAGGGGTCAGGGTGCAGCTCCATCGATAAACCTCCACTCCACGCCAGATGCTCTGCGAACGCCCTCATGTTAAGGACACACTTTCTGCTCATCACCTTCCTTCACACCCAGGGGCACGCTGTTAATGAGAGGCACAGAAAGCAACTGTGATATCGGGGGCAGACTTCACAGGGGGGATTACTGCTGACAGAACTTCACTCAGCATGGTGTTTCGGTCCCAAGGATTAGTCATGTTTGACAGAGAATACTTTTCCATTGTTATTCCCCCTCCCCTCCTCCTCTCCACAAGGTGCTGACTGTTGCTGGAGGACGATTCCTCAGTCACCATGTGACCTCCAGTATCCCTGCTCAGCCCGCATTCTTCACTTGTCAATCCACAAACAGAACATTGCAGGTATCGCAGCCGGGACCAGTTCAATCCTCGGTCAATGTGCATGCTCACACCTACACACTTGCACACACTTATATACACACACTTACACACACATACACTTTTACACACACCTACAAACTTACACACACCTACACACTAACACATACTTACAGACATATGTACACACACCGTCACACTTACACACTTACACAAATACTTACACACACTTACGCAGACACACACAACACACTTAAACACACATTGCAGCTTTTCAACTGCTGCCCCATCTGAGATCAGCTGACATTCTGCAGACTGCGAATCCAACCTATAGTCTTATAGCCTTTAAACCTTAGTGCCCGAGAGTGTTGGACCGAGCAGTGTCTGTACTCACTGGGAGTGTTGGACCAGGTGACGTCTGTACTCACTGGGAGTGTTGGACCAGGTGACGTCTGTACTCACTGGGAGTGTTGGACCAGGTGATGCCTGTACTCACTGGGAGTGTTGGACCAGGTGACGTCTGTACTCACTGGGAGTGTTGGACCAGGTGATGTCTGTACTCACTGGGAGTGTTGGACCAGGTGATGCCTGTACTCACTGGGAATGTTGGACCAGGTGATGTCTGTACTCACTGGGAGTGTTGGACCAGGTGATGTCTGTACTCACTGGGAGTGTTGGACCAGGTGATGTCTGTACTCACTGGGAGTGTTGGACCAGGTGATGTCTGTACTCACAGGGAGTGTTGGACCAGGTGATGTCTGTACTCACTGGGAGTGTTGGACCAGGTGATGTCTGTACTCACGGGGAGTGTTGGACCAGGTGATGACTGTAGTCACTGGGAATGTTGGACCAGGTGATGCCTGTAGTCACTGGGAATGTTGGACCAGGTGACGTCTGTACTCACTGGGAATGTTGGACCAGGTGATGTCTGTACTCACTGGGAGTGTTGGACCAGGTGATGCCTGTACTCACTGGGAATGTTGGACCAGGTGATGCCTGTACTCACTGGGAATGTTGGACCAGGTGATGACTGTAGTCACTGGGAATGTTGGACCAGGTGATGCCTGTAGTCACTGGGAATGTTGGACCAGGTGATGTCTGTACTCTCTGGGAATGTTGGACCAGGTGATGCCTGTAGTCACTGGGAATGTTGGACCAGGTGATGTCTGTACTCACGGGGAATGTTGGACCAGGTGATGCCTGTAGTCACTGGGAATGTTGGACCAGGTGATGTCTGTACTCTCTGGGAATGTTGGACCAGGTGATGTCTGTACTCACGGGGAGTGTTGGACCAGGTGATGTCTGTACTCACGGGGAGTGTTGGACCAGGTGATGTCTGTACTCACTGGGAGTGTTGGACCAGGTGATGCCTGTACTCACTGGGAGTGTTGGACCAGGTGATGCCTGTACTCACTGGGAGTGTTGGACCAGGTGATGCCTGTACTCACTGGGAATGTTGAACCAGGTGATGTCTGTACTCACTGGGAGTGTTGGACCAGGTGATGTCTGTACTCACAGGGAGTGTTGGACCAGGTGATGTCTGTACTCACTGGGAGTGTTGGACCAGGTGATGTCTGTACTCACAGGGAGTGTTGGACCAGGTGATGCCTGTACTCACTGGGAATGTTGGACCAGGTGATGCCTGTACTCACTGGGAATGTTGGACCAGGTGATGACTGTAGTCACTGGGAATGTTGGACCAGGTGATGCCTGTAGTCACTGGGAATGTTGGACCAGGTGACGTCTGTACTCACTGGGAATGTTGGACCAGGTGATGTCTGTACTCACTGGGAGTGTTGGACCAGGTGATGCCTGTACTCACTGGGAATGTTGGACCAGGTGATGCCTGTACTCACTGGGAATGTTGGACCAGGTGATGACTGTAGTCACTGGGAATGTTGGACCAGGTGATGCCTGTAGTCACTGGGAATGTTGGACCAGGTGATGTCTGTACTCTCTGGGAATGTTGGACCAGGTGATGCCTGTAGTCACTGGGAATGTTGGACCAGGTGATGTCTGTACTCACTGGGAATGTTGGACCAGGTGATGCCTGTAGTCACTGGGAATGTTGGACCAGGTGATGTCTGTACTCTCTGGGAATGTTGGACCAGGTGATGTCTGTACTCACGGGGAGTGTTGGACCAGGTGATGTCTGTACTCACGGGGAGTGTTGGACCAGGTGATGTCTGTACTCACTGGGAGTGTTGGACCAGGTGATGCCTGTACTCACTGGGAGTGTTGGACCAGGTGATGCCTGTACTCACTGGGAGTGTTGGACCAGGTGATGCCTGTACTCACTGGGAATGTTGGACCAGGTGATGTCTGTACTCACTGGGAGTGTTGGACCAGGTGATGCCTGTACTCACTGGGAATGTTGGACCAGGTGATGTCTGTACTCACTGGGAGTGTTGGACCAGGTGATGTCTGTACTCACTGGGAGTGTTGGACCAGGTGATGTCTGTACTCACTGGGAGTGTTGGACCAGGTGATGTCTGTACTCACTGGGAGTGTTGGACCAGGTGATGTCTGTACTCACTGGGAGTGTTGGACCAGGTGATGTCTGTACTCACTGGGAGTGTTGGACCAGGTGATGTCTGTACTCACTGGGAGTGTTGGACCAGGTGATGTCTGTACTCACTGGGAGTGTTGGACCAGGTGATGTCTGTACTCACGGGGAGTGTTGGACCAGGTGATGTCTGTACTCACTGGGAGTGTTGGACCAGGTGATGTCTGTACTCACTGGGAGTGTTGGACCAGGTGATGTCTGTACTCACTGGGAGTGTTGGACCAGGTGATGTCTGTACTCACTGGGAGTGTTGGACCAGGTGATGTCTGTACTCACGGGGAGTGTTGGACCAGGTGATGTCTGTACTCACTGGGAGTGTTGGACCAGGTGATGTCTGTACTCACTGGGAGTGTTGGACCAGGTGATGCCTGTACTCACTGGGAGTGTTGGACCAGGTGATGTCTGTACTCACTGGGAATGTTGGACCAGGTGATGTCTGTACTCTCTGGGAGTGTTGGACCAGGTGATGCCTGTACTCACTGGGAGTGTTGGACCAGGTGATGTCTGTACTCACTGGGAGTGTTGGACCAGGTGATGCCTGTACTCACTGGGAGTGTTGGACCAGGTGATGTCTGTGCTCACTGGGAGTGTTGGACCAGGTGATGTCTGTACTCTCTGGGAGTGTTGGACCAGGTGATGTCTGTACTCACTGGGAGTGTTGGACCAGGTGATGTCTGTACTCTCTGGGAGTGTTGGACCAGGTGATGCCTGTACTCACTGGGAATGTTGGACCAGGTGATGTCTGTACTCACTGGGAGTGTTGGACCAGGTGATGCCTGTACTCACTGGGAGTGTTGGACCAGGTGATGCCTGTACTCACTGGGAGTGTTGGACCAGGTGATGCCTGTACTCACTGGGAGTGTTGGACCAGGTGATGTCTGTACTCACTGGGAGTGTTGGACCAGGTGATGTCTGTACTCACTGGGAGTGTTGGACCAGGTGATGTCTGTACTCACGGGGAGTGTTGGACCAGCTGATGTCTGTACTCACTGGGAGTGTTGGACCAGGTGATGTCTGTACTCACGGGGAGTGTTGGATCAGGTGATGTCTGTACTCTCTGGGAGTGTTGGACCAGGTGATGCCTGTACTCACTGGGAGTGTTGGACCAGGTGATGTCTGTACTCACTGGGAGTGTTGGACCAGGTGATGTCTGTACTCACTGGGAGTGTTGGACCAGGTGATGTCTGTACTCACTGGGAGTGTTGGACCAGGTGATGTCTGTGCTCTCTGGGAGTGTTGGACCAGGTGATGTCTGTGCTCTCTGGGAATGTTGGACCAGGTGATGCCTGTGCTCACTGGGAGTGTTGGACCAGGTGATGTCTGTACTCACTGGGAGTGTTGGACCAGGTGATGTCTGTGCTCTCTGGGAGTGTTGGACCAGGTGATGTCTGTACTCACTGGCAATGTTGGACCAGGTGATGTCTGTACTCACGGGGAGTGTTGGACCAGGTGATGTCTGTACTCACGGGGAATGTTGGACCAGGTGATGCCTGTACTCACTGGGAGTGTTGGATCAGGTGATGTCTGTGCTCTCTGGGAGTGTTGGATCAGGTGATGTCTGTGCTTTCTGGGAGTGTTGGACCAGGTGATGCCTGTACTCACTGGGAGTGTTGGACCAGGTGATGTCTGTACTCACTGGGAGTGTTGGACCAGGTGATGTCTGTGCTCTCTGGGAGTGTTGGACCAAGTGATGTCTGTACTCACTGGCAATGTTGGACCAGGTGATGTCTGTACTCACGGGGAGTGTTGGACCAGGTGATGTCTGTACTCACGGGGAATGTTGGACCAGGTGATGCCTGTACTCACTGGGAGTGTTGGACCAGGTGATGTCTGTACTCACTGGGAGTGTTGGACCAGGTGATGTCTGTGCTCTCTGGGAGTGTTGGACCAAGTGATGTCTGTACTCACTGGCAACGTTGGACCAGGTGATGTCTGTACTCACGGGGAGTGTTGGACCAGGTGATGTCTGTACTCACGGGGAATGTTGGACCAGGTGATGCCTGTACTCACTGGGAGTGTTGGATCAGGTGATGCCTGTCCTCACTGGGAGTGTTGGATCAGGTGATGTCTGTACTCACTGGGAGTGTTGGACCAGGTGATGTCTGTACTCACTGGGAGTGTTGGACCAGGTGATGCCTGAACTCACTGGGAGTGTTGGACCAGGTGATGTCTGTACTCACTGGGAGTGTTGGATCAGGTGATGTCTGTGCTCTCTGGGAGTGTTGGACCAGGTGATGCCTGTACTCACTGGGAGTGTTGGACCAGGTGATGTCTGTACTCACTGGGAGTGTTGGACCAGGTGATGTCTGTTCTCACTGGGAATGTTGAACCAGGTGATGTCTGTACTCACGGGGAATGTTGGACCAGGTGATGCCTGTACTCACTGGGAATGTTGGACCAGGTGATGCCTGTACTCACTGGGAATGTTGGACCAGGTGATGTCTGTACTCACTGGGAGTGTTGGACCAGGTGATGTCTGTACTCACGGGGAGTGTTGGAACAGGTGATGTCTGTACTCACGGGGAATGTTGGAACAGGTGATGCCTGTACTCACTGGGAGTGTTGGACCAGGTGATGTCTGTACTCACTGGGAGTGTTGGACCAGGTGATGTCTGTACTCACTGGGAATGTTGGACCAGGTGATGTCTGTACTCACTGGGAGTGTTGGACCAGGTGATGTCTGTACTCACAGGGAGTGTTGGACCAGGTGATGTCTGTACTCACTGGGGGTGTTGGACCAGGTGATGTCTGTACTCACTGGGAATGTTGGACCAGGTGATGTCTGTACTCACTGGGAGTGTTGGACCAGGTGATGTCTGTACTCACTGGGAGTGTTGGACCAGGTGATGCCTGTACTCACTGGGAATGTTGGACCAGGTGATGTCTGTACTCACTGGGGGTGTTGGACCAGGTGATGCCTGTACTCACTGGGAATGTTGGACCAGGTGATGTCTGTACTCACTGGGAGTGTTGGACCAGGTGATGTCTGTACTCACTGGGGGTGTTGGACCAGGTGATGCCTGTACTCACTGGGAATGTTGGACCAGGTGATGTCTGTACTCACTGGGGGTGTTGGACCAGGTGATGCCTGTACTCACTGGGAATGTTGGACCAGGTGATGTCTGTACTCACTGGGAGTGTTGGACCAGGTGATGTCTGTACTCACTGGGAGTGTTGGACCAGGTGATGTCTGTACTCACTGGGAGTGTTGGACCAGGTGATGTCTGTACTCACTGGGAGTGTTGGACCAGGTGATGCCTGTACTCACTGGGAGTGTTGGACCAGGTGATGTCTGTACTCACTGGGGGTGTTGGACCAGGTGATGTCTGTACTCACTGGGAGTGTTGGACCAGGTGATGCCTGTACTCACTGGGAGTGTTGGACCAGGTGATGTCTGTACTCACTGGGAGTGTTGGACCAGGTGATGTCTGTACTCACTGGGAGTGTTGGACCAGGTGATGTCGGTACTCACTGGGAATGTTGGACCAGGTGATGTCTGTACTCACTGGGAGTGTTGGACCAGGTGACGTCTGTACTCACGGGGAGTGTTGGAACAGGTGATGTCTGTACTCACGGGGAATGTTGGAACAGGTGATGCCTGTACTCACTGGGAGTGTTGGACCAGGTGATGTCTGTACTCACTGGGAGTGTTGGACCAGGTGATGTCTGTACTCACTGGGAATGTTGGACCAGGTGATGTCTGTACTCACTGGGAGTGTTGGACCAGGTGATGTCTGTACTCACTGGGAATGTTGGACCAGGTGATGTCTGTACTCACTGGGAGTGTTGGACCAGGTGATGTCTGTACTCACTGGGAGTGTTGGACCAGGTGATGTCTGTACTCACTGGAGGTGTTGGACCAGGTGATGTCTGTACTCACTGGGAGTGTTGGACCAGGTGATGTCTGTACTCACTGGGGGTGTTGGACCAGGTGATGCCTGTACTCACTGGGAATGTTGGACCAGGTGATGTCTGTACTCACTGGGGGTGTTGGACCAGGTGATGCCTGTACTCACTGGGAATGTTGGACCAGGTGATGTCTGTACTCACTGGGAGTGTTGGACCAGGTGATGTCTGTACTCACTGGGAGTGTTGGACCAGGTGATGCCTGTACTCACTGGGAGTGTTGGACCAGGTGATGTCTGTACTCACTGGGAGTGTTGGACCAGGTGATGTCTGTACTCACTGGGAGTGTTGGACCAGGTGATGCCTGTACTCACTGGGAGTGTTGGACCAGGTGATGTCTGTACTCACTGGGGCTGTTGGACCAGGTGATGTCTGTACTCACTGGGAATGTTGGACCAGGTGATGCCTGTACTCACTGGGAGTGTTGGACCAGGTGATGTCTGTACTCACTGGGAGTGTTGGACCAGGTGATGTCTGTGCTCTCTGGGAGTGTTGGACCAAGTGATGTCTGTACTCACTGGCAACGTTGGACCAGGTGATGTCTGTACTCTCTGGGAGTGTTGGACCAGGTGATGCCTGTACTCACTGGGAATGTTGGACCAGGTGATGTCTGTACTCACTGGGAGTGTTGGACCAGGTGATGCCTGTACTCACTGGGAGTGTTGGACCAGGTGATGCCTGTACTCACTGGGAGTGTTGGACCAGGTGATGCCTGTACTCACTGGGAGTGTTGGACCAGGTGATGTCTGTACTCACTGGGAGTGTTGGACCAGGTGATGTCTGTACTCACTGGGAGTGTTGGACCAGGTGATGTCTGTACTCACGGGGAGTGTTGGACCAGCTGATGTCTGTACTCACTGGGAGTGTTGGACCAGGTGATGTCTGTACTCACGGGGAGTGTTGGATCAGGTGATGTCTGTACTCTCTGGGAGTGTTGGACCAGGTGATGCCTGTACTCACTGGGAGTGTTGGACCAGGTGATGTCTGTACTCACTGGGAGTGTTGGACCAGGTGATGTCTGTACTCACTGGGAGTGTTGGACCAGGTGATGTCTGTACTCACTGGGAGTGTTGGACCAGGTGATGTCTGTGCTCTCTGGGAGTGTTGGACCAGGTGATGTCTGTGCTCTCTGGGAATGTTGGACCAGGTGATGCCTGTACTCACTGGGAGTGTTGGACCAGGTGATGTCTGTACTCACTGGGAGTGTTGGACCAGGTGATGTCTGTGCTCTCTGGGAGTGTTGGACCAGGTGATGTCTGTACTCACTGGCAATGTTGGACCAGGTGATGTCTGTACTCACGGGGAGTGTTGGACCAGGTGATGTCTGTACTCACGGGGAATGTTGGACCAGGTGATGCCTGTACTCACTGGGAGTGTTGGATCAGGTGATGTCTGTGCTCTCTGGGAGTGTTGGATCAGGTGATGTCTGTGCTTTCTGGGAGTGTTGGACCAGGTGATGCCTGTACTCACTGGGAGTGTTGGACCAGGTGATGTCTGTACTCACTGGGAGTGTTGGACCAGGTGATGTCTGTGCTCTCTGGGAGTGTTGGACCAAGTGATGTCTGTACTCACTGGCAATGTTGGACCAGGTGATGTCTGTACTCACGGGGAGTGTTGGACCAGGTGATGTCTGTACTCACGGGGAATGTTGGACCAGGTGATGCCTGTACTCACTGGGAGTGTTGGACCAGGTGATGTCTGTACTCACTGGGAGTGTTGGACCAGGTGATGTCTGTGCTCTCTGGGAGTGTTGGACCAAGTGATGTCTGTACTCACTGGCAACGTTGGACCAGGTGATGTCTGTACTCACGGGGAGTGTTGGACCAGGTGATGTCTGTACTCACGGGGAATGTTGGACCAGGTGATGCCTGTACTCACTGGGAGTGTTGGATCAGGTGATGTCTGTACTCACTGGGAGTGTTGGATCAGGTGATGCCTGTCCTCACTGGGAGTGTTGGATCAGGTGATGTCTGTACTCACTGGGAGTGTTGGACCAGGTGATGTCTGTACTCACTGGGAGTGTTGGACCAGGTGATGCCTGAACTCACTGGGAGTGTTGGACCAGGTGATGTCTGTACTCACTGGGAGTGTTGGATCAGATGATGTCTGTGCTCTCTGGGAGTGTTGGACCAGGTGATGCCTGTACTCACTGGGAGTGTTGGACCAGGTGATGTCTGTACTCACTGGGAGTGTTGGACCAGGTGATGTCTGTTCTCACTGGGAATGTTGAACCAGGTGATGTCTGTACTCACGGGGAATGTTGGACCAGGTGATGCCTGTACTCACTGGGAATGTTGGACCAGGTGATGCCTGTACTCACTGGGAATGTTGGACCAGGTGATGTCTGTACTCACTGGGAGTGTTGGACCAGGTGATGTCTGTACTCACTGGGAGTGTTGGACCAGGTGATGTCTGTACTCACTGGGAGTGTTGGACCAGGTGATGCCTGTACTCACTGGGAATGTTGGACCAGGTGATGTCTGTACTCACTGGGGGTGTTGGACCAGGTGATGCCTGTACTCACTGGGAATGTTGGACCAGGTGATGTCTGTACTCACTGGGAGTGTTGGACCAGGTGATGTCTGTACTCACTGGGGGTGTTGGACCAGGTGATGCCTGTACTCACTGGGAATGTTGGACCAGGTGATGTCTGTACTCACTGGGGGTGTTGGACCAGGTGATGCCTGTACTCACTGGGAATGTTGGACCAGGTGATGTCTGTACTCACTGGGAGTGTTGGACCAGGTGATGTCTGTACTCACTGGGAGTGTTGGACCAGGTGATGTCTGTACTCACTGGGAGTGTTGGACCAGGTGATGTCTGTACTCACTGGGAGTGTTGGACCAGGTGATGCCTGTACTCACTGGGAGTGTTGGACCAGGTGATGTCTGTACTCACTGGGGGTGTTGGACCAGGTGATGTCTGTACTCACTGGGAGTGTTGGACCAGGTGATGCCTGTACTCACTGGGAGTGTTGGACCAGGTGATGTCTGTACTCACTGGGAGTGTTGGACCAGGTGATGTCTGTACTCACTGGGAGTGTTGGACCAGGTGATGTCGGTACTCACTGGGAATGTTGGACCAGGTGATGTCTGTACTCACTGGGAGTGTTGGACCAGGTGACGTCTGTACTCACGGGGAGTGTTGGAACAGGTGATGTCTGTACTCACGGGGAATGTTGGAACAGGTGATGCCTGTACTCACTGGGAGTGTTGGACCAGGTGATGTCTGTACTCACTGGGAGTGTTGGACCAGGTGATGTCTGTACTCACTGGGAATGTTGGACCAGGTGATGTCTGTACTCACTGGGAGTGTTGGACCAGGTGATGTCTGTACTCACTGGGAATGTTGGACCAGGTGATGTCTGTACTCACTGGGAGTGTTGGACCAGGTGATGTCTGTACTCACTGGGAGTGTTGGACCAGGTGATGTCTGTACTCACTGGAGGTGTTGGACCAGGTGATGTCTGTACTCACTGGGAGTGTTGGACCAGGTGATGTCTGTACTCACTGGGGGTGTTGGACCAGGTGATGCCTGTACTCACTGGGAATGTTGGACCAGGTGATGTCTGTACTCACTGGGGGTGTTGGACCAGGTGATGCCTGTACTCACTGGGAATGTTGGACCAGGTGATGTCTGTACTCACTGGGAGTGTTGGACCAGGTGATGTCTGTACTCACTGGGAGTGTTGGACCAGGTGATGCCTGTACTCACTGGGAGTGTTGGACCAGGTGATGTCTGTACTCACTGGGAGTGTTGGACCAGGTGATGTCTGTACTCACTGGGAGTGTTGGACCAGGTGATGCCTGTACTCACTGGGAGTGTTGGACCAGGTGATGTCTGTACTCACTGGGGCTGTTGGACCAGGTGATGTCTGTACTCACTGGGAATGTTGGACCAGGTGATGCCTGTACTCACTGGGAGTGTTGGACCAGGTGATGTCTGTACTCACTGGGAGTGTTGGACCAGGTGATGTCTGTGCTCTCTGGGAGTGTTGGACCAAGTGATGTCTGTACTCACTGGCAACGTTGGACCAGGTGATGTCTGTACTCACGGGGAGTGTTGGACCAGGTGATGTCTGTACTCACGGGGAATGTTGGACCAGGTGATGCCTGTACTCACTGGGAGTGTTGGATCAGGTGATGCCTGTCCTCACTGGGAGTGTTGGATCAGGTGATGTCTGTACTCACTGGGAGTGTTGGACCAGGTGATGTCTGTACTCACTGGGAGTGTTGGACCAGGTGATGCCTGAACTCACTGGGAGTGTTGGACCAGGTGATGTCTGTACTCACTGGGAGTGTTGGATCAGGTGATGTCTGTGCTCTCTGGGAGTGTTGGACCAGGTGATGCCTGTACTCACTGGGAGTGTTGGACCAGGTGATGTCTGTACTCACTGGGAGTGTTGGACCAGGTGATGTCTGTTCTCACTGGGAATGTTGAACCAGGTGATGTCTGTACTCACGGGGAATGTTGGACCAGGTGATGCCTGTACTCACTGGGAATGTTGGACCAGGTGATGCCTGTACTCACTGGGAATGTTGGACCAGGTGATGTCTGTACTCACTGGGAGTGTTGGACCAGGTGATGTCTGTACTCACGGGGAGTGTTGGAACAGGTGATGTCTGTACTCACGGGGAATGTTGGAACAGGTGATGCCTGTACTCACTGGGAGTGTTGGACCAGGTGATGTCTGTACTCACTGGGAGTGTTGGACCAGGTGATGTCTGTACTCACTGGGAATGTTGGACCAGGTGATGTCTGTACTCACTGGGAGTGTTGGACCAGGTGATGTCTGTACTCACAGGGAGTGTTGGACCAGGTGATGTCTGTACTCACTGGGGGTGTTGGACCAGGTGATGTCTGTACTCACTGGGAATGTTGGACCAGGTGATGTCTGTACTCACTGGGAGTGTTGGACCAGGTGATGTCTGTACTCACTGGGAGTGTTGGACCAGGTGATGCCTGTACTCACTGGGAATGTTGGACCAGGTGATGTCTGTACTCACTGGGGGTGTTGGACCAGGTGATGCCTGTACTCACTGGGAATGTTGGACCAGGTGATGTCTGTACTCACTGGGAGTGTTGGACCAGGTGATGTCTGTACTCACTGGGGGTGTTGGACCAGGTGATGCCTGTACTCACTGGGAATGTTGGACCAGGTGATGTCTGTACTCACTGGGGGTGTTGGACCAGGTGATGCCTGTACTCACTGGGAATGTTGGACCAGGTGATGTCTGTACTCACTGGGAGTGTTGGACCAGGTGATGTCTGTACTCACTGGGAGTGTTGGACCAGGTGATGTCTGTACTCACTGGGAGTGTTGGACCAGGTGATGTCTGTACTCACTGGGAGTGTTGGACCAGGTGATGCCTGTACTCACTGGGAGTGTTGGACCAGGTGATGTCTGTACTCACTGGGGGTGTTGGACCAGGTGATGTCTGTACTCACTGGGAGTGTTGGACCAGGTGATGCCTGTACTCACTGGGAGTGTTGGACCAGGTGATGTCTGTACTCACTGGGAGTGTTGGACCAGGTGATGTCTGTACTCACTGGGAGTGTTGGACCAGGTGATGTCGGTACTCACTGGGAATGTTGGACCAGGTGATGTCTGTACTCACTGGGAGTGTTGGACCAGGTGACGTCTGTACTCACGGGGAGTGTTGGAACAGGTGATGTCTGTACTCACGGGGAATGTTGGAACAGGTGATGCCTGTACTCACTGGGAGTGTTGGACCAGGTGATGTCTGTACTCACTGGGAGTGTTGGACCAGGTGATGTCTGTACTCACTGGGAATGTTGGACCAGGTGATGTCTGTACTCACTGGGAGTGTTGGACCAGGTGATGTCTGTACTCACTGGGAATGTTGGACCAGGTGATGTCTGTACTCACTGGGAGTGTTGGACCAGGTGATGTCTGTACTCACTGGGAGTGTTGGACCAGGTGATGTCTGTACTCACTGGAGGTGTTGGACCAGGTGATGTCTGTACTCACTGGGAGTGTTGGACCAGGTGATGTCTGTACTCACTGGGGGTGTTGGACCAGGTGATGCCTGTACTCACTGGGAATGTTGGACCAGGTGATGTCTGTACTCACTGGGGGTGTTGGACCAGGTGATGCCTGTACTCACTGGGAATGTTGGACCAGGTGATGTCTGTACTCACTGGGGGTGTTGGACCAGGTGATGTCTGTACTCACTGGGAGTGTTGGACCAGGTGATGCCTGTACTCACTGGGAGTGTTGGACCAGGTGATGTCTGTACTCACTGGGAGTGTTGGACCAGGTGATGTCTGTACTCACTGGGAGTGTTGGACCAGGTGATGCCTGTACTCACTGGGAGTGTTGGACCAGGTGATGTCTGTACTCACTGGGGCTGTTGGACCAGGTGATGTCTGTACTCACTGGGAGTGTTGGACCAGGTGATGCCTGTACTCACTGGGAGTGTTGGACCAGGTGATGTCTGTACTCACTGGGAGTGTTGGACCAGGTGATGTCTGTACTCACTGGGAGTGTTGGACCAGGTGATGTCTGTACTCACTGGGAATGTTGGACCAGGTGATGTCTGTACTCACTGGGAATGTTGGACCAGGTGATGTCTGTACTCACTGGGAGTGTTGGACCAGGTGATGTCTGTACTCACTGGGAGTGTTGGACCAGGTGATGCCTGTACTCACTGGGAGTGTTGGACCAGGTGATGTCTGTACTCACTGGGAATGTTGGACCAGGTGATGTCTGTACTCAGGGGAAATTTGGACCAGGTGATGCCTGTACTCACTGGGAATGTTGGACCAGGTGATGCCTGTACTCACTGGGAATGTTGGACCAGGTGATGCCTGTACTCACTGGGAATGTTGGACCAGGTGATGCCTGTACTCACTGGGAATGTTGGACCAGGTGATGCCTGTACTCACTGGGAGTGTTGGACCAGGTGATGCCTGTACTCACTGGGAGTGTTGGACCAGGTGATGTCTGTATTCACAGGGAGTGTTGGACCAGGTGATGTCTGTACTCACTGGGAGTGTTGGACCAGGTGATGTCTGTACTCACGGGGAGTGTTGGACCAGGTGATGTCTGTACTCACTGGGAGTGTTGGACCAGGTGATGTCTGTACTCACTGGGAGTGTTGGACCAGGTGATGTCTGTACTCACGGGGAGTGTTGGACCAGGTGATGTCTGTACTCACTGGGAGTGTTGGACCAGGTGATGCCTGTACTCACTGGGAGTGTTGGACCAGGTGATGTCTGTATTCACAGGGAGTGTTGGACCAGGTGATGTCTGTACTCACTGGGAGTGTTGGACCAGGTGATGTCTGTACTCACTGGGAATGTTGGACCAGGTGATGTCTGTACTCACTGGGAGTGTTGGACCAGGTGATGCCTGTACTCACTGGGAGTGTTGGACCAGGTGATGCCTGTACTCACTGGGAGTGTTGGACCAGGTGATGCCTGTACTCACTGGGAGTGTTGGACCAGGTGATGCCTGTACTCACTGGGAGCTTTGGACGCAATGAAATGAAAGCCTTACGTTGAGATAGCATCTGATCAACATCTCACGTACGATTCAGGACACTTCACACACAATGAGTTACCTTGAAATGCAGACACAGTTCTGATGTAAGCAAATGCAGCAGCCATTTCGTACACAGCAAGCTCCCACAAGCAGCAATGCAGTGAATAAGACCATAAGACCATAAGAGATAGGAGCAGGAGTAGGCCATTCGGCCCCTCGAGGCTGCTCCACCATTCACTGAAATCATGGCTGAGCTGATTTTTACCTCAACTCCACTTTCCCGCCCTTTCCCCATATCCTTTGACTCCCTTGCTGATCAAACATTTGTCTAAATCAGCCTTGAACAGCCTCCACAGCTTTCTGGGGTAAAGAATTCCAAAGATTCACGACCCTCTGGGAGAAGAAATTCCTCCTCATTTCCATCTTAAACGGGCGGCCTTTATTCTGAGACTATGCCTCCTAGTTTCAATTAAGTTAACCTGTTTTTTATTAGGTGATGGTAGAGGACGTAATATTGGTCTGGACATCAGGGAGAACGTGCAGCTCTTCTTTGAAGAGTGTCACAGGATCTTTTGCACCCATCAGAACACATAAGGCCTCAGTCTAAGAAGGACACACGCATGTCAAGAAATGACAGCACTCCCTCAGTACTGCACTGAAGTGTTGAGATTGTCTGGCAGAACACGGACTTAAACACACAACCTTCTGACTCAACGAGGAGCGTACAACCGACTGAGTCACACTTAGACACACAACCTTCTGACTCAACGAGGAGCGTACAACCGACTGAGTCACACTTAAACACACAACCTTCTGACTCAACGGGGAGCGTACAACCGACTGAGTCACACTTAAACCCAGTGTCAATGGTGAGAAAATGTACCAACCCGAACAGCTACTAAACCCTTCGAGAGGAACGAAAGAGCCAATGTAAGTTTTTAGATGAAAAAGTGGGCTTTGTTTAAAAAGTAACTAACTGCTGTTTGAAGTGATAATCGGAGCATTGGTGTAAAAAAAGCCCTTGGACCTCACTTCAATCAGCACAAATTTACTCTTAGGAAATCATTTCAATTCAGCTCTTCTGTCAGAATAAAAGTTATAATTTCTTTTGAAATCTGCAAATGGTGTTTCTTCTCTCCTCATCCTGCTTCTAGCTGCAGGTCAAGCTGTGGGTGACAGGTGAGTGACAGATATTGGTGAGAGTGAAAGAGGGGCTCTGTGGTAATCTGAGGAATGTTAAACTTCCTAAAGTCGCCTAGAAAGAAATTACCGGCATTTATATAGCACCTGTCACGTCCTCAGGATGTCCCAAGGTGCTTCACAGCCAATGAAATACTTTTGAAGTGCAGTCACTGTAGGAAACGCGGCAGCCAATTTGGGCACAGCACGATCCCACAGACATGCGAAGGCTAAAAGCTGCACAGAGAGGGTTTGGGTTTACATGCAATAATCTCTGATGATTTCTACCCTACATTAACCTAGAGCTATGTGATTACACTCCGTTCCTCTCTGAGCTATGTTGATGCAGGCGACTGTATTAAGGGGATTCATTTCTGCTCAGTTGGAAAAGAGTAGAACGAGGCATAAATGGGTCAGTCATTTGTCCACAGAACGACAGTGACTACAACAACAACAACTTGCATTTATATAGCGCCTTTAACGTAGGGAAACGTCCCAAGGCGCTTCACGGGAGCGTAATCAGACAAAAACTGACACCGAGCCACATAAGGAGACATCAGAAGGGATGACCAAAAGCTTGGTAAAGAAGTAGGTTTTAAGGAGGAGAGAGAGAGAGAGAGGGAGAGAGAGAGGTATCGATGCGGAGAGGTTTAGGGAGGGAATTCCAGAGCTTAGGGCTCAGGCAGCTGAAGGCACGGCCGCCAATGGTGGGGCGAAGGGAGTGGGGGATGGACAAGAGGGGTACGCACATCAAAAGTACTTCAACGGCTGCGAAGCGCTTTGGGATGTCCAATGGGTGTGAAAAGACTTACATAAATATAAGTTCTTTCTGGATTGATTAGGGAAAGCCAGCACGGATTTGTTGAAGGCAAATTGTGTTTAATTAACCTGATAGAGTGTTTTGATGAGGTAACAGAGAGGGTAGATGAGGGCAATGCAGTTGATATGGTGTATATGGACTTTCAAAAGGTGTTTGATAAAGTGCCGCATAATAGGCTTGTCATCAAGATTGCGGCCCACGGAATAAAGGGGGCAGTAGTAGCACGGATACAGAATTGGATAAGGGACAGGGAACAGAGAGTAGTGATGAACGGTTGTTTTTCGGACTGGAGGGAGGTGTACAGTGGTGTTCCCCAGGGGTCAGTGCTGGGACCACTGCTTTTCTTGACATATATTAATGACTTGGACTTGGGTGTACAGGGCACAATTTCAAAATTTGCAGATGAATCAAAACTTGGAAGTTTAGTGAACAGTGAGGAGGATAGTGATAGACTTCAAGAGGATATAGACAGGCTGGTGGAATGGGCGGACACGTGGCAGATGGAATTTAACGCAGAAAAATACGAAGTGATACATTTCGGTAGGAAGAACGAGGAGAGGCAAAATAAACTAGAGGGCACAACTCTAAAAGGGATACAGGGACAGAGAGATCTGGGGGTATATGTGCACAAATCGTTGAAGGTGGCAGGGCAGATTGAGAAAGCGGTTAAAAAAGCATACGGGATCCTGGGCTTTATAAATAGAGGCATAGAGTACAAAAGTATGGAAGTCATGATGAACCTTTATAAAACACTGGCTCGGCCACAACTGGAGTATTGTGTCCAGTTCTGGGCACCGCACTTTAGGAAAGATGTGAAGGTCTTAGAGAGGGTGCAGAAGAGATTTACTAGAATGATTCCAGGGATGAGGGACTTTAGTTAGGTGGATAGACTGGAGAAGCTGGGATTGTCCTCCTTGGAACAGAGATGGTTGCGAGGAGATTTGATCGAGGTATTCAAAATCATGAAGGGTCTAGACAGAGTAGATAGAGAGAAACTGTTCCCATTGGCGGAAGGGTCAAGAACCAGTGGACATAGATTTAAGGTGATTGGCAAAAGAACCAAAGGTGACATGAGGAAAAACTTTTTTACACAGCGAGCGGTTAGGATCTGGAATGCACTGCCCGAGGGGGTGGTGGAGGCAGATTCAATCATGGCCTTCAAAAGGGAACTGGATAAGTACTTGAAAGGAAAAAATTTGCAGGGCTACGGGGATAGGGCGGGGGAGTGGGACTCGCTGGATTGCTCTTGCACAGAGCCGGCGTGGACTCGATGGGCCGAATGGCCTCCTTCCGTGCTGTAACCTTTCTATGATTCTATGGTCCCCTGTTATCACCAACAGTAATCTCTAGGCTACAAATGTTATTGATCAGTTTGGAGTGTCTCTGTTTTTATTGTATTTTCTCCAGGATTAAGTTGTGAGGAGATTGAGTGGAGATATAATTGAGGTGTTAAAAGGATTCAATAAGGTAGATACAGAGAAACTATTTGCTCTGGTGGGGGAATCAAGAACAAGGGGGCATAACCTTAAAATTAGAGCTAGGCCGTTCAGGGGTGATGTCAGGAAACACTTCTTCACACAAAGGGGAGTGGAAATCTGGAACTCTCCCCCCCAAAAGGCTGTGGATGCTGGGAGTCAATTGCAAATCTTACGCCTGAGAGCGATAGATTTTTGTTGGGTAAGGGTATCGAGGGATATGGAATAAATGACGTGGAGTTGTGGTACAGATCAGCCATGATCTAATTGAGTGGTGGAGCAGGCCCAAGGGGCTGAATGGCCTCGTCTTGTTCCTGTTCCTATGTTCCCTTATACTTTCTGCCCTCCCCTCCCCAGGCCCTGAGCCTTACCGGGGTTCGGTTCCAGGGGTAGTTGCTGCCCTCTGCGATCTCTCCCAAGTGGCCAGAGTGCGAGCCTGGACAGTGAGTGTCGGTGAGGTCATTGCCTGGGGCCGTTTGATGAAGACAGGATTGGGTTAAGCTCAGCGCCCACCCCCCCACCCCCCGCCATGCCCACCCCCACACCCCGTCCACCGTCCACGGTTCAATATCCTGCTGACACTGACACTCACCGGCGTCTGACCTCACCCGCAGGGGATGGTGAGGAGGGAGAGGTGTTGGAGGATGACAGGGTGACTGTGGACCAGTGGGAGCTGGAGGAGAGGAGGTGAGAGAGACAAGAGAGAGTCTAACCACCTCCCCTTGACATTCAACGGCATTACCATCGCCGAATCCCCCACCATCAACATCCTGGGGGTCACCATTGACCAGAAACTTAACTGGACCAGCCACATAAATACTGTGGCTACGAGAGCAGGTCAGAGGCTGGGTATTCTGCGGCGAGTGACTCACCTCCTGACTCCCCAAAGCCTTTCCACCATCTACAAGGCACAAGTCAGGAGTGTGATGGAATACTCTCCACTTGCCTGGATGAATGCAGCCCAACAACACTCAAGAAGCTCAACACCATCCAGGACAAAGCAGCCCGCTTGATTGGCACCCCATCCACCACCCTAAACATTCACTCCCTTCACCACCGGCGCACTGTGGCTGCAGTGTGTACCATCCACACGATGCACTGCAGCAACTCACCAAGGCTTCTTCAACAACACCTCCCAAACCCCCGACCTCTACCACGTAAAAGGACAAGGGCAGCAGGCACATGGGAACAACACCACCTGCACGTTCCCCTCCAAGTCACACACCATCCCGACTTGGAAATATATCGGCCGTTCCTTCATCGTCGCTGGGTCAAAATCCTGGAACTCCCTTCCCAACAGCACTGTGGGAGAACCTTCACCACACGGACTGCAGCGGTTCAAGAAGGCGGCTCACCACCACCTTCTCAAGGGGCAATTAGGGATGGGCAATAAATGCCAGCGACGCCCACATCCCATGAACGAATAAAAAAAAAGGTGGGTAGCGGAGACAGTTGTACCTGTAACTGCAAGTCATCGGTGTCTCTCTCTCTCCATCTCTCTCTTTCTGGGGGTAATTGTGAATTTGGGCACTGTCGATTCAGACAATCGGACTTCACTGTCGTTAATGGAAATGAAAGGGAGAGATGTGTAACGGGCGGCTGAATCAGTGTTTCTCCTTTTACACTATCGCCCAAAGTCAAAATTACCTCCAATCTCTCTCTCTCTCGTGGTAAAGGATGTTCCAGAAACGTGCCATTGTTAATTACCAATTTAATCTGCGGGCGGTGAAAGAGGTCGAAGGGAGACTATGATAGGAGTCAAGCTGCATTGGGTCTCCCCATCAGGGCAGCTGCCTGAAAATCTGACCCCTTCTCCCATCCTCCATGTCCAGAATCATTTTCTGCCAACCTTCTGCCACCTGTCCAAGTGACCACACGGGCGCGGCTGGTCACCAACTGGGCATTGTCAGGCCGTCCGGCCAGAGGGGGGAGGGTCACAACTGGACCTGTCCTCAGCCGACACCTGCACACACCAGCTGGAATCACTGGTTAGCGGTCAGGGCACTGAGAGGCCAATCGCCAGCCGAACCGACAAACCCGAGACCTTCCAGTCTGTCTGGCTCACCTGGGCCCTTACCTTTACATCGCTGGGCCAGCAGGGGAGCTGTGCAGGGAGACTGAAACCTCTACCCCATCCCTTCACATTGTCGTGACAACGCTGAAGGATTTAAATGTTAATCCCCGCATCCCCCCAGCGATGCTCCTGAGTTGTGGCCTACACAAAAGGCTTGGGGGGTGTTAAGGGCTGTCACGTATCATGATGTTATAATGAGGCTTTTATATGAAAATATGTCCTCATTGTTTATCCTTAAGGCTATAAAAGCTTGCTGTAAGAGACTGGGCCCTGCCTATTGCAGTAAATCTAAACCTTCCTTGAATACGCAGCTGTGGCTCTGTGGGTAGCATCTTCCCCTCTGATATCAGCAAGTCATGGGTTCCAAACCCCACTCTAGAAACTTGAGCCCAGAATCCAGGCTTCTGACCACGGATCTACTCCATCACCAAGACTGTCTACTTCTACCTCGATAACATTGCCCATCTGCTGCAGAAACCCTCATCCATCCCTTTGTTAACTCCGCACTTGACTATGTCAATGCCAGCCTCCTCTGTAAACTCGAGCTCATCCAAAACTCTGCTGCCCCGTATCCTAACTCGCACCAAGTCCCGTTCTCCCATCACCCCTGTGCTCGCTGACCTACATTGGCTCCGCCGTGATTTTAAAATTCTCATCCTTGTTTTTCAATCCGTCCATGGCCTCGCCCCCTCACTACCTCGATAACCTCCTCCAGCCCTCGAACCCTTGGAGATCTCTGTGGTCCTCCAATTCTGGTCTCTTGCGCATCCCCGCTCTGAATCACTCCACCATTGGTGACCGTGTTATATAAATGCAAGATGGTGAATTTGTTGACACTCCCAGTGCAATACTGAGGGAGCGCTGCACTGTCGGAGGGTCAGTACTGAGGGAGCGCTGCACTGTCGGAGGGTCGGTGCTGAGGGAGCGCTGCACTGTCGGAGGGTCAGTACTGAGGGAGCGCTGCACTGTCGGAGGGTCAGTACTGAGGGAGCGCTGCACTGTCGGAGGGTCAGTACTGAGGGAGTGCAGCACTGTCGGAGGGTCAGTACTGAGGGAGCGCTGCACTGTCGGAGGGTCAGTACTGAGGGAGCGCTGCACTGTCGGAGGGTCAGTACTGAAGGAGCGCTGCACTGTCGGAGGGCCAGTACTGAGGGAGCGCTGCACTGTCGGAGGGGTCAGTACTGAGGGAGCACTGCACTGTCGGAGGGGTCAGTACAGAGGGAACGCTGCACTGTCGGAGGGTCAGTACTGAGGGAGCGCTGCACTGTCGGAGGGTCAGTACTGAGGGAGCGCCGCACTGTCGGAGGGTCAGTACTGAGGGAGTGCCGCACTGTCGGAGGGTCAATACTGAGGGAGCGCTGCACTGTCGGAGGGTCAGTACTGAGGGAGTGCAGCACTGTCGGAGGGTCAGTACTGAGGGAGCGCTGCACTGTCGGAGGGTCAGTACTGAGGGAGCGCTGCACTGTCGGAGGGTCAGTACTGAGGGAGCGCTGCACTGTCGGAGGGTCAGTACTGAGGGAGCGCTGCACTGTCGGAGGGTCAGTACTGAGGGAGCGCTGCACTGTCGGAGGGTCAGTACTGAGGGAGCGCTGCACTGTCGGAGGGCCAGTACTGAGGGAGCGCTGCACTGTCGGAGGGGTCAGTACTGAGGGAGCACTGCACTGTCGGAGGGGTCAGTACAGAGGGAACGCTGCACTGTCGGAGGGTCAGTACTGAGGGAGCGCCGCACTGTCGGAGGGTCAGTACTGAGGGAGCGCCGCACTGTCGGAGGGTCAGTACTGAGGGAGCGCCGCACTGTCGGAGGGTCAGTACTGAGGGAGCGCCGCACTGTCGGAGGGTCAGTACTGAGGGAGCGCTGCACTGTCGGAGGGGTCAGTACTGAGGGAGCGCTGCACTGTCGGAGGGGTCAGTACTGAGGGAGCACTGCACTGTCGGAGGGTCAGTACTGAGGGAGCACTGCACTGTCGGAGGGGTCAGTACTGAGGGAGCGCTGCACTGTCGGAGGGTCAGTACTGAGGGAGCACTGCACTGTCGGAGGGGTCAGTACTGAGGGAGAGCTGCACTGTCGGAGGTGTCGTCTTTCGGTTGAGACGTTAAACTGAGGCCCCACCTGCCCTCTCAGGTGGACGTAAGAGATCCCACGGCCTCTATTTTGAAGAAAAGCAGGGGAGTTCTCCCCAGTGTCCTGGCCAGTATCTACGCCTCAACCAACATCACTAAAATAGACGAACCGATCATTTATCACATTGCTGTTTGTGGGATCTTGCTGTACGCAAATTAGCTGCCTACGTTACAACAGTGAGTGCACTTCAAATGTACTTCATTGGCTGTAAAGCGCTTTGGGATGTCCCGAGGAGGTGAAAGGCGCTATAGAAATGCAAGTTCTTCCTTTCTTTCAGCAAGTTGTGGCCCCGGCCTGTCAATCACCCAAAAGTCCAGCTCCCCTCTCGGCTTCAGGATCCGGCATCGAGCCCACAGAGCAGCGAAGCACCAGGTCTTCAGATCTGTGCAGAGTTAGCTGATCGCAGTCGAGGTGGTGGCGGGGGCAGAGCGTTGGGGGGGTGGGGGCAGTGGCAGAGGAAATGACATTCTAATTGGCCTCAGTACCCCTCAGCTAGCAACGGAAAAAGAATTGGTCAGGGCATCCGGCTCCCGACCACCGATCTGTGCGAGGAGGTACACGAGCTCACGTGTGTGCGCGCACGTGTGCGCGCGTGTGTGTATGTGCACGTGTGCGCGCTTGCGTGCGTTTGCGCACGTGTGTGTGTGCGCGCGTGCATGTATGTGAGCGCGTGTGCGCGCACGTGTGTGCGCGTGTGTGTATGTGCACGTGTGCGTGCTTGCGTGCGTTTGCGCACGTGTGTGTGTGTGTGTGTGCGCGTGTGTGTACCTCGGGGAGCTCGGCTGTGATCCCTCAGCCTAGTGTGGTCGAATAGCCGGCCGACACTCACTGACCACTAGGTTGGGGGGGTCCCAGGGGGGCAGACGGTTCCTGTTGAGCTGGACCCCAGCGGGAGTCCCCACGTTCAGGGGAGGAGAGGGCAGAGGACTGGAGGGGAACACTTCATTTAAACCCCAGCCAAAGATCTCCGTGCTGAGTGATTCCATGTCTCGGGATTGTACATGGCAGAGCGGTGACCTCTAATCCTTTGCTTTAAGGTATTTTCTCTGCTCCCCCCCACCGGTGAATCACTGTATTAATGGCATAATTCGAACATGTTTCTCTGGGCATTTTCAAGGTTTATACTCCTTAATCACTTTATTGCTGTACAATTACAGGATTAAAGCCCTCTGCTTGTAAATCTACCTCCATTTCCACAAATAACACGCAGATCAGATTCTTGCCGTAAAGACCAGGTGCTCAGTCGAGTCCTGGCTGGCCGTTTCTCTGTTCCACATCCCCATACATAGAATCATAGAATGATACGGCACAGAAGGAGGCCATTTGGCCCATCCTGCCTGTGCCAGCTCTTTGAAAGA
Organism: Heptranchias perlo; assembly: GCF_035084215.1. Classification (NCBI taxonomy): domain Eukaryota; kingdom Metazoa; phylum Chordata; class Chondrichthyes; order Hexanchiformes; family Hexanchidae; genus Heptranchias; species Heptranchias perlo. The sequence continues at coordinate 5,132,048 of NC_090325.1, read as the reverse complement.
GCTATCCAAATAGTTCCGCTCCCCTGCTCTTTCCCCATGGCCATGCACATTTTTCCCCTTCAAGTATTTATCCAATTCCCTTTTGAAAGTTATTATTGAATCTGCTTCCACCGCCCTTTCAGGCAGCGAATTCCAGATCATCACAACTCGCTGCGTAAAAAAAATTCTCCTCACCCCCCTCTGGCTCTTTTGCCAATTACCTTAAATCTGTGTCCTCTGGTTACCGGCCCTTCTGCCACTGGAAACAGTTTCTCCTTATTTACTCTATCAAAACCCTTCATGATTTTGAACACCTCGATCAAATCTCCCCTTAACCTTCTCTGCTCTAAGGAGAACAATCCCAGCTTCTCCAGTCTCTCCACATAACTGAAGTCCCTCATCCCTGGTACCATTCTAGTAAATCTCCTCTGCACCCTCTCTCAGGCCTTGACATCCTTCCTAAAGTGCGGTGCCCAGAATTGAACACAACACTCCAGCTGAGGCCTAACCAGTGTTTTATAAAGGTTTAGCATAACTTCCTTGCTTTTGTACTCTGTTCCTCTATTTATAAAGCCCAGGATCCCGTATACTTTTTTTAAAGCCTTCTCGACTTGTCCTGCCACCTTCAATGATTTGTGTACACGCCCCCTCAGGTCTCTCTGTTCCTGCACCCCCTTTAAAATTGTACCGTCCGTGGCATTAAATGGAAAACATCCCACAAGTGTTACCCCCCGCCTACCCCCCTCAGAGCCTCTCTCCTCCCTCGAACACGTTGCCTCCTCAGGACGTGGCAGCCTACGGACGGCCGCTTGTTGCTTGCCAGCGAGCGCGGGTGAGATGTTCCACCAGGAGGAGAATCACAGCCCAGGTGTGACCTGCGCTGGGCCAGGGAATGCTTCCATTTTTACTGCATCGATTTCAGGAATGGATTTTGCAACTCATGACGAAGGGAAAGCACGGCACTGACACCACAAAAAAACGCATTGTGGAATCCCAGCCCGGTTAGATGTGAGTGAGTGTTAGCTGAGGGACGCGGTAAACTCTCGGAGTCGGTGAGTTCAGACCCTCCCTGTGCTCGTCTCTTTTTTTTTTAAGCTGTTGTTTTTTTCCACACTGGGTGATTCCAAAATCCGCAAACCTTTCCTGTTGGATCATTTTTTTAAAAGTCCTTCTCGGGATGTGGGCGTCACTGGCCAGGCCGGCATTTATTACCGGTCCCTCGTCGCCCCTTGAGAAGGTTGTGGTGGCGTTTTTTTTTGATACAACTGAGTGTCTTTCTAGGATACTTCAGAAGGCAGTTAAGAGTCAACCACGTTGGTGCGGGGACTGGAGTCACATATAGGCCCAGACCGGGTAAGGACGGCAGGTTTCCTTCCCTACGGGACATTGGAGAACCAGTTGGGTTTTTAACAACAACCCGACAGCTTCACGGTCACTTTTACTGATTGTTATTTCCCCAATTCTCAAACAGCCGCTGGGGGATTTGAACTCACGTTCTCTGGATTACTAGTTGAGTAATATACCCTCTGCAATGGAGTACCCCATGCCCAGGGTTCAGGAGGTAAAAGTATCACAATCGTAACGGCCAATGGGTTAATTCACAACGTGAGTAACTCATCGGGTTGCCAACTCTGTTTTGACGTATTCCTGGAGGTTTCATCACATGCCCTGCTGCCTTCAACTGCCCCGCCCCCACACTCCTGCCATTGGTCACCCGACACATCCATCCCCCCGGTGCCCCGCCTTCTTATGGCCAATTGGAAAGCGATTGGACTCTTCCTTACCCAAATGGATGAATCTTGAGTGCCAGTCAGACCTATTATTCCATCACCAATATTTTTATAACTAATTAAGTATTCAAAGAAAATGAAAAAAGAAACACCCAATTTTTTTTTAATGTCCTTATGATTTTTCTCCTGGGTATTGCTTGCTACAGTGTCCAGGAGATTAATCTTTAATTCCTGGAGACTCCAGGCCAATCCTGGAGGGTTCGTCACCCTAGCTTGGAGCCCTGGTCTGTGCTGAGTTCAGCTGATTTTAGCCGAGGTAACAGTAGGTTAGAAGTGTGGACATACGAAGAGGGCCCATTTGGGGGAGGTGCTGGAAAGTGCAGGTAGCTGTAGAACTGTACGAGTCACAGAAATACACAGAAACAGGCCATTCGGCCCAACCAGTCGGCGTTTACCCTCCACACGAGCACATGGTCCTGATCACATTTACCCGCCCTGCTCCCGTATCCCTTCATCCACCTCTCCAATCTAATCTCTAATGTTGATACAGTTTCTGCCTCAACCACTGACCCTGGAGGTGAATTCCACAGCCCCACAACTCTCTGTGTGTGAAGAAGTTTCTCTGTGTTCTAAATTTAATCTTGTATCTCTGGCCCCTCGTTCCTGACCTCTCAACTACTGGAAACAGTCTCCTTCCATCTACCTGTCCCGTCCTTTCATCATTTTAAACACTCCCATCATAGCGCCCCGTAATCTGCGTTGTTCTAATGAAAAAAGCTCCAACTTTCCAAGCCTTTCTTGCATTTGTATTTCCTAATGTCAGACAGCATCCTAGTGAATCTGGCCTGTACCCTCTCTAAAGCCTCGATATTCTCCCTATACTGCGGCGACCAATACCGCGCACGGTACTCTGAGTTAGATTTTATACATACTCATCCTTACCTCTTGAGTTTTATATTCTACGCCTCTTGTGATAAAACCTGGAATTCAATGAGCTTTTTTGCAGCCTTATTATCCTGAGGTGCTGCCTTTAATGTCCTGTGAAAGAAAGAACTCCCGTTTCTCCAGCCCCTTCAACCACCTCAGGACGTCCCAAAACGCTTCGCAGCCAATGAAGTGCTTTTTTTTTTTTGAAGTGTAGTCACTGTTGTAATGTGGGAAGCGCGGCAGCCGATTTGCGCACAGCAAGATCCCACAAACAGCAAACAGTGAACCTGTGCCCCTAAATCCCTCTGCTCTTCCACAGCGCCGAGCCTACTCCCATTCACAGTATCATTACTGATGTTAGTTTGTTTTAACCAAAATATTTCACCTCACGTTGACTGACAATGAATTCCATCTGCCACTGTTTAGCCCATTCTCCCCATCTTATCAAACAGAGGCTGCAGTGAAGGAGGAGAAAGTGGAGATGGTTAATAATGGTTAAAGGAGAGCAAGAATAAAACCTTCAGATGGGTGACAGGAGGCTGTTTCCATCTCCTTGTGTGTGACACAGTCCACTCCCGTCCAGGCCTGCATTCCTCCCTCTCGCTCTCTCTCGCTCTCTCTCTCTAACAGGAGTTCACTCTGAGACCTTCAGGTATATTCTCCTATTGACAGTGAACAGGGGCTGAGCACAGAGGGCGCTGTTAGCCTGTCAATATTCTCCGGCAGGGACCGATCCTGCACCAAGCTATGTTCAAACATTTCCTATAGTCTGAGCCCCAGTATTTCTTCCTGATTTACCCCTGTGGCGCTGATTGGCACTAGTGCCCCTTCCTTGCCAGAAATGCACAGGTGCACCTGTGGCTCAGTGGGTGGCACTCTTGCCTTCTGAGTTAGAAGGTTGTGGGTTCAAACCCCACTCCAGATACCCGAGCACAGAATCTAGGCTGGCACTCCCAGTTCTAGTACTGAGAGGGGGCTGTACTGTCGGAGGTGCTGTCTTTTGGGTGAGTCATTAAACCGAGGCCCTGCGTGTAAAAGATCCCATGACACTATTTCGAAGAAGAGCAGGGGAGTTCTCCCCGGTGTCCTGGGGCCAATGTTTATCCCTCAACCGACATCGCTAAAAAACAGATTATCTGGTCATTATCGCATTGCTGTTTGTGGGATCTTGCTGTGCGCAAATTGGCTGCCACGTTTCCTACATTACAACAGTGACTACACTTCAAAAAGTACTTCATTGGCTGTAAGGCGCATCGTGAGGTCGTGGAAGGTGCTATATAAATGCAAGTTCTTTCTTTCGACTGCCAGCCTGCTACACCTTCAAGGTATTGGTCAGATTCGGCTCAAGGCATTGTGCTATTCCTGTATCACTATGCACTGAAGTGAAACTCCGGCCATTGTGAACTGTGCCCCACTGGGCTCGTTTGGTAAACGCCCAGCGTGGAACTGAGCAACACAATTCCGGAAAGTTCCAGGCCCGATTGCTGCTCTCAGCCTGGGCTGCAGTCACTACAACAACAACGTGAATTGATATAGCGCCTTTAATGTACAGCTTCCGACCCCATAATCGTCTCTATCACCGAGACCGCCTACTTCCACCTCCGTAACATCGCCCGTCTCCGCCCCTGCCTCAGCTCATCTGCTGCTGAAACCCTCATCCGTGCCTTTATTACCTCCAGATCCGACTATTCCAATGCTCTCCTGGCCGGCCTCCCATCTTCCACCCTCCATAAACTTCAGCTCATCCAAAACTCTGCTCCCCGTATCCTAACTCGCACCAAGTCCCGTTCACCCATCACCCCCTGTGCTCACTGATCTACACTGGTTCCCAGTCAGGCAACGCCTCGATTCTCATCCTTGTTTTCAAATCCCTCCATGGCCTCCCCTCTCCCTACCTCTGTAACCTCCTCCAGCCCTACAACCCCCCGAGATCTCTGCGCTCCTCCAATTCTGACCTCTTGCAAATCCCCGATTTTAATCGCTCCACCATTGGCGTCCGTGCCTTCAGCTGCCTAGGCCCTAAGCTCTGGAATTCCCTCCCTAAACCTCTCCGTCTCTCCACCGCTCTCTCCTCCTTTAAGATGCTCCTTAAAACCTATCACTTTGTCCAAGCTTTTGATCACCTGTCCTAATATCTCCTCCTGTGGCTCGGTGTCAAATTTTGTTTGATAATCGTTCCTGTGAAGCGCCTTGGGACGATTTACTCCGTTAAAGGCGTTGTAGAGATGCAGGTTGTTTTTGTCATATAGCACCTTTAACGTAGTAAAACACCCGAAGGATCTTCACAGGAGTGTTATCCAACAAAATTTGACAATCCAAGTTGAAACTCTCAGTACCGTACTGAGGGAGTGCTGCACTGTTGGAGGTGCCGCCTTTCAGATGAGACGTTAAAACCGAGGCCCCGTCTGTCTGCTTTGGTGGATGTTAAAGATCCCACGGCAATATCTCGAAGAAGAGCAGGGGTGTTCTCCCCAGGGTTCTGGACAATATTTATCCCTCAACCTGCCCTACTATAAACAAATTAACTGGTCATTTGCCTGGCAGGTGCAGGTCTGTACACCAGCAGGAATTCACAGTCTTCAGGAGATGAGGGACAAAATTGGAGAGAAAAAGAGAATGAATATTGTAGTTGAGGAAATAGGTTTTACCTAACAGGAAAGATTGAACAGACTGGGGGTCTTTTCTCTAGAAAAGAGAAGGCTGAGGGGTGACCTGATTGAGGTCTGTAAGATTATGAAAGGGTTTGAAAGGGTAGATGTGGAGAAGATGTTTCCATTTGTGGGGGAGACCAGAACTAGAGGCCATAAATATAAGTTAGTCATTAATAAATCCAATAGGGAATTCAGGAGAAACTCCTTTACCCAGAGAGTGGTGAGAATGTGGAACTCACTACCACAAGGAGTAGTTGAGGTGAATAGCGATAGATACATTTAAGGGGAAGCTGGATAAATACATGAGGGAGAAAGGAATAGAAGGATATGCTGATAGGGTGAGATAAAGTAAGGAGGGAGGAAGCTCGTGTGGAGCAGAAAAACCGGCATGGACCAGTTGGACCGAATGGCCTGTTTCTGTGCTGTAAATTCTATGTAATTCGATATGTAACAATGGTTGAGTTAACTAGCTGAATTTCTGGAGAATCACGGATGTGGGGAGGCTGATTGACAAGCTGCTGGAGGTCATTCAGAAAGATTCTGCGTTACTGGTGGTCTGAACAGTCGAGAGGGGGAAATAGCTGTAGTTAATGATGAACAGTGAATGTGCCAGAGGGAGTGTTTGAGCGAATAGATTTGATTTTGTTTGACAGAAAGTTGAAACGTTCTAGAGAGCTATCAAGATTGGAAGAGTGATAGAGAGCACAGGTGGTTTCAGTGAAGTGAGAGGGACTTAACGAGAGGAGGTTTTGGGTTTACAAGATTATTACAGATGAGAAAGGCCAATCGGCCCATCCTAATTCACCCATCCAGCAGATTTGTACATTTCTCCCTACCCCACCCCACCCCACATCCAACGCAAATGGTTCCAGGGTTTTTGTCTCCATTACTCAATCTGGGAGCCAAGTCACTGTGCTGATCACTCTTTAATGTGGAAAAGGGGGTTGGAGTACAAGAGTAAGGAAGTCTTACTACAAATGTTCAGAGCTTTGGTGAGACCTCATCTGGAGTACTGTGTACAGTTTTGTTCTCCTTATCTAAGGAAGGGTATACTTGCCTTAGAGGGGGTGCAACAAAAGTTCACTGGATTAATTCCTGGGATGAGAGGGTTGTCCTATGAGGAGAGGTTGAGTAGAATGGGCCAATACTCTCTGGAGTTTAGAAGAATGAGAGGTGATCTCATTGAAACATATAAGATTATGAGGGGACTTGACAGGGTAGATGCTGAAAGTTGTTTCCCCTGGCTGGAGAGTCTAGAGCTAGGGGGCATAGTCTCAGGATAAGGGGTCGGCCATTTAAAACTGAGATGAGGAGTCATTTCTTCACTCAGAGGGCTGTGAATCTTTGGAATCCTCTATCCCAGAGGGCTGTGGATGCTGAGTCGTTGAGTATATTCAGGACTGAGATCGATAGATTTTTGGACTCTAGGGGAATCAAGGGATATGGGGATGGGGCAGGAAAGTAGAGTTGAGATTGAAGATCAGCCATGATCTTATTGAATGGCGGAGCAGGCCCGAGGGGCCGTATGGCCTACTCCTGCTCCTATTTCTTATGTTTTTATGGAAGGTGCAAGCCAGGAGACCAACCCTTGTTAAAAGAGCAAGTGAGGAGATCAACCCTGGTTTAAGGAGCAAGTTAGGAGATCCAGTCTGGTCCAAGGTGCAAGCCAGGAGACGAAGTCTGGTTCAAGGAGCAAGTGAGGAGACCAAGTCTGGTTCAAGGAGCAAGTGAGGAGACCAAGTCTGGTTCAAGGAGCAAGTGAGGAGACCTAGTCTGGTTCAAGGAGCAAGTGAGGAGACCTAGTCTGGTTCAAGGAGCAAGTGAGGAGACCTAGTCTGGTTCAAGGAGCAAGTGAGGAGACCTAGTCTCGTTCAAGGAGTAAGCCAGGAGACGAAGTCTGGTTCAAGGAGCAAGTGAGGAGACCAAGTCTGGTTCAAGGACCAAGTGAGGAGACCAAGTCTGGTTCAAGGACCAAGTGAGGAGATCTAGTCTCGTTCAAGGAGCAAGTGAGGAGACCAAGTCTGGTTCAAGGAGTAAGCCAGGAGACCAAGTCTGGTTCAAGGAGCAAGTGAGGAGACCAAGTCTCGTTCAAGGAGCAAGTGAGGAGACCAAGTCTGGTTCAAGGACCAAGTGAGGAGACCTAGTCTCGTTCAAGGAGCAAGTGAGGAGACCAAGTCTGGTTCAGGGAGTAAGCCAGGAGACCAAGTCTGGTTCAAGGAGCAAGTGAGGAGACCAAGTCTGGTTCAAGGAGCAAGTGAGGAGACCAAGTCTGGTTCAAGGAGTAAGCCAGGAGACCAAGTCTGGTTCAAGGAGCAAGTGAGGAATCCAAGTCTGGTTCAAGGAGCAAGTGAGGAGACCTAGTCTGGTTCAAGGAGCAAGTGAGGAGACCAAGTCTGGTTCAAGGAGTAAGCCAGGAGACCAAGTCTGGTTCAAGGAGCAAGTGAGGAGACCTAGTCTCGTTCAAGGAGCAAGTGAGGAGACCTAGTCTGGTTCAAGGAGCAAGTGAGGAGACCAAGTCTGGTTCAAGGAGCAAGTGAGGAGACCAAGTCTGGTTCAAGGAGCAAGTGAGGAGACCAAGTCTCGTTCAAGGAGCAAGTGAGGAGACGAAGTCTGGTTCAAGGAGCAAGTGAGGAGACCAAGTCTGGTTCAAGGAGCAAGTGAGGAGACCAAGTCTGGTTCAAGGAGCAAGTGAGGAGACCAAGTCTGGTTCAAGGAGCAAGTGAGGAGACCAAGTCTGGTTCAAGGAGCAAGTGAGGAGACCAAGTCTGGTTCAAGGAGCAAGTGAGGAGACCAAGTCTGGTTCAAGGAGCAAGTGAGGAGACCAAGTCTGGTTCAAGGAGCAAGTGAGGAGACCAAGTCTGGTTCAAGGAGCAAGTGAGGAGACCTAGTCTGGTTCAAGGAGCAAGTGAGGAGACCAAGTCTGGTTCAAGGAGCAAGTGAGGAGACCTAGTCTCGTTCAAGGAGCAAGTGAGGAGACCAAGTCTGGTTCAAGGAGCAAGTGAGGAGACCAAGTCTGGTTCAAGGAGTAAGTGAGGAGACCTAGTCTCGTTCAAGGAGCAAGTGAGGAGACCAAGTCTGGTTCAAGGAGCAAGTGAGGAGACCAAGTCTGGTTCAAGGAGCAAGTGAGGAGACCTAGTCTGGTTCAAGGAGCAAGTGAGGAGACCAAGTCTGGTTCAAGGAGTAAGCCAGGAGACCAAGTCTGGTTCAAGGAGTAAGTGAGGAGACCAAGTCTGGTTCAAGGAGCAAGTGAGGAGACCAAGTCTGGTTCAAGGAGTAAGCCAGGAGACCAAGTCTGGTTCAAGGAGTAAGTGAGGAGACCAAGTCTGGTTCAAGGAGCAAGTGAGGAGACCAAGTCTGGTTCAAGGAGCAAGTGAGGAGACCAAGTCTGGTTCAAGGAGTAAGCCAGGAGACCAAGTCTGGTTCAAGGAGCAAGTGATGAGACCTAGTCTGGTTCAAGGAGCAAGTGAGGAGACCAAGTCTGGTTCAAGGAGTAAGCCAGCAGCAGCACCAGGTATACTCTAGAATGAGGTAACAACCTAGTGAACTACTGAAATATTTTTTTCTTTATTGCTATGTTTTTTCTAGGTCACTCTGGATAATGCGGTGGGTTAAAGGACATACTTATACCCTTGAAATCAGGGTTCAAATCGATGCTGAGGCAGAGAGGATGTGGGCCTCCACTCTCTGATGGAAAAAATGATTCAACACTGTTCCTTCATCTCAGGGACCTGGGAGGGATCACGTACAATCCATCAGAGCCCATCAGCATCTTCACACTCACTTAAGGGACTTGGTATTTACGGAGTTTGAACACAGAGATGCAAGCCCAGTTGGCAGTGGATGGATGTGTCCTCTCCCTGTTGATGGTCTAGGGTGCTTATTGAAATGAGTTTTCGGCTCTCGAACTCTCGCGCCACATTGGCTATGTGTCCCAGGCTGCTGCCAGCTCCTTCTCCAACTGGAACACTGATCATCCATTTGGTACTCGCTCCCCACGGTACTGTTGTGTGCTTTAGTCTGGCACCAGCTCATTTCTCCAGTTGTGCACCGATCCGGACCAGTGAGAAAGGTTTTTGTTATCATAGTACCATAGTATGGTACAGTACAGGAGGAGGCCATTCGGCCTATCGTGCCTGTGCCAGCTTTTAAAAGAGCTATCCAATTAGTCCCACTCCCCCTGCTCTTTCCCATTGCCCTGTAAATTGTTTCCCTTCAAGTATTTATCTAATTCCCTTTTGAAAGTTATTATTGAATCTGCTTCCACCGCCCTTTCAGGCAGCACATTCCAGATCATAACAACTCGCTGCGTAAAAAAATGTTTCCTCATGTCGCTTCTGGCTCTTTTGCCGATCACCTTAAATCCGTGTCCTCTGGTTACCGACCCTCCTGCCACTGGAAACAGTTTCTCCTTATTTACTCTATCAAAACCCTTCATGATTTTGAACACCTCTATCAAATCTCCCCTTAACCTTCTCTGCTCTAAGGAGAACAATCCCAGCTTCTCCAGTCTCTCCACATAACTGAAGTCCCTCATCCCTGGTACCATTCTAGTAAATCTCTTCTGCACCCTCTCTAAGGCCTTGACATCTTTCCTCAAGTGCGGTGCCCAGAATTGAACACAATACTCCAGCTGAGGCCTAACCTGTGTGTTATAAAGGTTTAACACAACTGCCTTGCTTTTGTACTCAATGCCTCTATTAATAACGCCCAGGATCCCATATGCTTTTTAACAGCCTTCTCAACTTGTCTTCAAAGATTTGTATACACATACCCTCCAGGTCTCTCTGTTCCTCCACTCCCTTTAAAATTGTACCATTTAGTTTAAATTGCATCTTCTCATTCTTCCTACCAAAATATATTACTTCACACCTCTCTGCGTTAAATTTCATCTGCCACGTTTCTGCCCATTTCATCCATCTGTCTATGTCCTCCTGAAGCCTGTTACTATCCTCCACATTGTTTACTACATTTCGGAGTTTCGTGTCATCTGCAAACTTTGAAATTATACCCAAGTCCAAGTCATTAATATATATCAAAAAGAGCAGTGGTCTTAATACTGACCCCTGGGGAACACCACTGTAAACTTCCCTCCAGTCTGAAAAACAACCGTTCACTACTACTCTCTGCTTTCTGTCCCTTTGCCAATTTTGTATCCACGCTGCCACTGTCCCTTTAATCCCAATGGTTTTAATTTTGCTAACAAGTCTATTATGTGGCACTTTATCAAATGCCTTTTGAAAGTCCATATACACAACATCAGCCGCACTACCCTCATCAACCCTCTCCGTTACTTCATCAAAGAACTCAATCATGTTAGTCAAACATGATTTTCCTCTAAGAAATCCATGCTGACTTTCATTTATTAGCCCATACTTTTGCAATTGCCAATTAATTTTGTCCCGGATCATTGTCTCTAAAAGTTTCCCCACCACCAACGTTAGACTGACTGGCCTGTAATTGCCGGGTTTATCCCTCTCCACCTTTTTCAACAGGGATGTGATATTTGCAATCCTCCAGTCCTCCGTCACCATCCCCATATCTAAGGAGGATTGGAAGATTGTGGCCAGAGTCTCTGCAATTTCCACCCTTACTTCCCTCAGTAACCTAGGATGCATCTCATCTGGACCGGGTGACTTTTCTACTTTGAGTGCTGTCAATCTTTTAAGTACCTCCTCTTTATCTATTTTTATCCTACCCAATATCACTACTCCCTCCTCCTTTACTGCTACAATGGCAGCATCCTCTCCTCTAGTGAAGACCGATGTGAATTATTCATTTAGTGCCTCAGTCATGCCCTCTGCCTCCACAAGAAGATCTCCTTTTTTGTCCCTAATCGGTCCCACCCTTCCTGTGACTATCCTTTTACTATTTATATGTTTATAAGAGTTTTGGATTCCCTCTTATGTTACCCACTAATCTATTCTCATACTCTCTCCCTGCCCCTCTCATTCCCTTTTTTTGATCTCCTCTGTACTTTCTGTATTCAGCCTGGTTCTCTACTGTATTATGAACCTCATAAGCCTCCTTTTTCTGTTCCATTTTAATCTCTATATCTTGAGTCATCCAGGGAGCTCTAGCTTTGGATGCCCTTCCTTTCCTCCTCTTGGGAATGTGCCTACTTTGTACCCAAACCATCTCCTCCTTGAAGGCCTCCGATTGCTCATTTACTGTTTTGCCTGCCAATTTTTGATTCCAATCCACATTGGCAAGATCCATTTTTAACTCATTATCATTTGCCCTCCTCCAGTTGAGTATTTTCACATTTGATTGTTCCTTGTCCTTTTCCATAACTATTCTAAACCTAATGATATTGTGATCACTGTTTCCCAAATGCTCCACTTGCCCCACTTCATTCCCCAGTATTAGATCCAGCACTGCTTTCCTCATTGTTGGGCTGGAAACACACAGTTCAAGAAATTTCTCTTGAACACATTTCAGGAATTCCTCTCCCTCTTTGCCCTTTACACTGTTACAGTCCCAGTCTATACTGGGATAATTGATGTCCTCCATTATCACTACTTTATATTTCTTACAACTTTCTGTAATTTGCCTGCAAATTTGCTCCTCCATCTCCTCCCCGCTATTAAATTCTCTCTCTTAAAAAAGTATAATAAACACAGCGAGCTCGTGTTAAAGGAGGCACAGACTGCATGTAGTAATGTCTGAAAGTCCCATCAAGCTGGTGTCAGCCAGGAACTGTGTTTGTTTCAAGTGATTTATCCGCTTTCATCCAATAGCGCACTGGAATTTGAGGTGACCATGTTAACCGCTGCACTAAACATAGTCCTGAGAAATATCAGCCTTGCGTTACTGTGTTCATCGAATTCAAAATCAAAGTTTCACACAGCCAGGCATTTAGGTTTGGTCAAAGCCCAAGGGCTAGGTGTACAGTGCCCATTTACAGGGGCTGTTTACAGGGGCTGGGAGTGTACAGTGCCCGTTTACATGGGCTAGGAGTGTACAGTGCCCATTTACAGGGGCCGTTTACAGGGGCTGGGAGTGTACAGTGCCCGTTTACAGGGGCTGGGAGTGTACAGTGCCCGTTTACAGGGGCTGGGAGTGTACAGTGCCCATTTACAGGGGCCGTTTACAGGGGCTGGGAGTGTACAGTGCCCGTTTACAGGGGCTAGGAGTGTACAGTGCCCATTTACAGGGCTGGGAGTGTACAGTGCCCGTTTACAGGGGCTGGGAGTATACAGTGCCCGTTTACAGGGGCTAGGAGTGTACAGTGCCCATTTACAGGGGCTGGGAGTGTACAGTGCCTGTTTACAGGGGCTGGGAGTGTACAGTGCCCGTTTACAGGGGCTGGGAGTGTACAGTGCCCGTTTACAGGGGCTAGGAGTGTACAGTGCCCGTTTACAGGGGCTGGGAGTGTACAGTGCCCGTTTACAGGGGCTGGGAGTGTACAGTGCCCGTTTACAGGGGCTGGGAGTGTACAGTGCCCGTTTACAGGGGCTGGGAGTGTACAGTGCCCGTTTACAGGGGCTGGGAGTGTACAGTGCCTGTTTACAGGGGCTGGGAGTGTACAGTGCCCGTTTACAGGGGCTGGGAGTATACAGTGCCCGTTTACAGGGGCTGGGAGTGTACAGTGCCCGTTTACAGGGGCTGGGAGTGTACAGTGCCCATTTACAGGGGCTGGGAGTGTACAGTGCCCGTTTACAGGGGCTAGGAGTGTACAGTGCCCGTTTACAGGGGCTGGGAGTGTACAGTGCCCGTTTACAGGGGCTAGGAGTGTGCAGTGCCCATGTACAGGGGCTACGAGTGTGCAGTGCCCACGTACAGGGGCTACGAGTGTGCAGCGCCCCAGTACAGGGGCTACGAGTGTGCAGTGCCACAAATACACACAAACGCGCACACACAAAGACAGCAACACACACTACTAGAGCCCAGTGGTGTAGTGGGTATTTTACTGGACTAATAATCCATGGCAGTTTGAGAATTTGAATTCAGTTTAAAAATATCCTGGCAATAAAAAGCTGGTATCCGTAAAAGTGACCATATAGTTGCCGAATTGCCGTAAAAACCCAACTGGTTCACTAATTACGGAAAAAAGGGGCGTATGACAGATGTCAGGTTAATAACACAAGTGAGAACCAGGCAGAATATAGAAAGTTCAGAGGGGAAGTGAAAAAGGAAATAAGAGGGGCAAAGAGAGAGTATGAGAATAGACTGGCGACCAACATAAAAGGGAATCCTAAAGTCTTCTACAGGCATGTAAACAGTAAACGGGTAGTAAGAGGAGGGGTGGGGCCGATTAGGGACATTAAGGAGATCTACTCATGGAGGCAGAGGGCATGGCTGAGGTAGTAAATGAGTACTTTGCATCTGTCTTTACCAAGGATGAAGATGCTGCCAAAGTCACAGTAAAGGAAGGTATAGTTGAGATACTGGATGGGCTAAAAATTGATAAAGAAGAGGTACTTGAAAGGCTAACTGTACTTAAAGTAGATAAGTCACCCAGTCCGGATGGAATGCATCCTCGGTTGCTGAGGGAAGTAAGGATGGAAATTGCGGAGGTACTGGCCATAATCTTCCAAACATCTGTAGATACGGGGGTGGTGCCAGAGGACTGGAGAATTGCTCAAAAAAGGGTGTAAGGATAAACCCAGCAACTATAAGCCAGTCAGTTTAACCTCAGTGGTGGGGAAACTTTTAGAAATGATAATCCGGGACAGAATTAGCAGTCACTTGGACAAGGATGGATTGATTAGGGAAAGCCAGGATGGATTTGTTAAAGGCAAATCATGTTTAACTAACCTGATAGAGTTTTTTGATGAGGTAACAGAGAGGGTAGATGAGGGCAATACAGTTGATGTGGTGAATATGGACTTTCAAAAGGCATTTGATAAAGTGCCGCACTGTAGGCTTATCATCAAGAATGAAGTCCATGGAATAAAGGGGGCAGTAGCAACATGGATACAGAATTGGCTAAGGAACAGGAAACAGAGAGTAGTGGTGAACGGTTATTTTTTGGACTGGAGGGAGGTGTACAGTGGTGTTCCCCAGGGGTCAGTGCTGGGACCACTGCTTTTCTTGACATATATTAATGACTTGGACTTGGGTGTACAGGGCACAATTTCAAAATTTGCAGATGACACAAAACTTGGAAGGGTAGTGAACAGTGAGGCGGATAGTGATAGACTTCAAGAGGATATAGACAGGCTGGTGGCATGGGCGGACACGTGGCAGATGAAATTTAACATTGAAAAATGCAAAGTGATACATTTCGGCAGGAAGAACGAGGAGAGGCAATATAAAATAAAGGGCACAACTCTAAAAGGGATACAGGAACAGAGAGATCTGGGGGTATATGTGCACAAATCGTTGAATGTGGCAGGGCAGGTTGAGAAAGCGGTTAAAAAAACATAAGGGCTCCTGGGCTTTATAAATAGAGGCAGAGAGTACAAAAGCAAGGAAGTCATGATGAACCTTTATAAAACACTGGTTCAGTCACAACTGGAGTATTGTGTCCAGTTCTGGGCACCGCACTTTCGGAAAGATGTGAGGGTGCAGAAGAGATTTACTAGAATGAATCCAGGGATGAGGGACTTTAGTTACGTGGATAGACTGGAGAAGCTGGGGTTGTTCTCCTTGGAACAGAGACAGTTGAGAGGAGATTTGATCGAGGTATTCAAAATCATGAAGGGTCTAGACAGAGTAGATAGAGAGAAACTGTTCCCATTGGCGGAAGGGTCAAGAACCAGATGACATAAATTTAAGGTGATTGGCAAAAGAACCAAAGATGACATGAGGAAAAACTTTTTTACACAGCGAGTGGTTAGGATCTGGAATGCACTGTCCGAGGGGGTGGTGGAGGCAGATTCAATCATGGCCTTCAAAAGGAAACTGGATAAGTACTTGAAAGGAAAAATTTGCAGGGCTACGGGGATATGGCGGGGGAGTGGGACTAGCTGGATTGCTCTTGTATAGAGCCGGCGCGGACTCAATGGGCCAAATGGCCTCCTTCCACGCTGTAACCTTTCTATGGTTCTATTATTCTAATGTCCTTCAGGGAAGGATACCTGCCATCCTTACCCAGTCTGGGTCTATGTGTGACTCCAGTCCCGCACCAAGGTGGGTGACTCTTAACTGTCCTCTGAATTGACCTAATTCGGTTGTATCAAACCGTTACCAGTGGTTCAAGAAGAAGGCCCACCACCACCTTCTCAGGGCAACCAGGGATGGGCAATGAATGCCAGCCTTGCCAGCGATGCCCACATCCAAAGAATGGATAAATTTTTAAAACTTACTCACAGCAACACAAAGACACACACACAAACACACAGCTGTGCACAGGCACAAAGACAGACACGTATGCACAGAAAATATCCTTCACTCCGCATGATGTTAACCCCTCCCCGCTCAATACATTGGCTTCAGGGTTGAGAAATGGAACGTTGCCGAGCCTAATGATCTTTCCCTGGGCCTGGCTCTGCCTCTAACACATGCCTAATGGATGATCAAACTATATTTAGAATGAATGTGGATTTTCGCAGTGAGTACACAACCAACGCTGGCCCCTAAGCATTGAATAGTTCAACAGTGAAACAACACTTCCTGATGGCAGCTTCACTGCTGTTGTTGCCTTTGGTGTTCCTGATGCTAGAGAGAGAGGGAAAGGGAAAAAATGAGAGAGGGAGAGAAACAGAAAGAGAGAGGAAAGAGACAACGGGAGAAACAGGGGTAGAAACACAGCGAAAGAGGAGAAAAAGAGAGGGGGGAGAAGGAGACAAAAAGAGGGAGAAATAGAGAGAGAGGCAGACAGAGACAGGGAGAGACAAAATAGAGAGGAACAGAGAGAGAGAGATAGAGAGAATAAGAAAGAGAGGGAGAGAGAGAGAGACAGAGGGAAAGTGGAAGAGACACAGAGAAGTAGAAAAAGAGACAATAAATTCCCTGAGTTATAATGAAATGTATAAAATATCTACAAATCAGTAAATCTGAATAATCGGATAGATATTAAACATCGTGGTGAATCTGGAGCAGAGATATTCAACCTTTGGAAACAGTGAGCTGGATCTGTAATACATGGAGTTACTGAGACCCATCTGATTACATAACTGTCGGGTCCAGCAGACTCTGACTAAACGCTATGTCCAACTCCCACTCTTATGTATTTCTTGCAACCATTGGACAGAGCATAAACATCCACCCCCATCGCCCCCTCTCACATCTCCACTTCTGTCTGTCTCCCTTCCATTTCTCACTTCATTTTCCTCCCGCAGTGCTCTCCCACCTCCAGTGCAGTCTCACTCTCTCCAACATCAATTTCAATATTCCAGCCTCTAACTCACTCCCAGGTATTAGTTATCCCATATATAAACGACCCAAACCCCTCGATTAGATTCCAGCCTGTAACTCACTCCTGGGTATCCATTATTCTATATATAAACCCCCCGAACCCCTCGATTAGATTCCAGCCTGTAACTCACTCCCGGGTATCTGTTATCCTATATATAAACCCCCCGAACCCCTCGATTAGATTCCAGCCTGTAACTCACTCCTGGGTATCCATTATTCTATATATAAACCCCCCGAACCCCTCGATTAGATTCCAGCCTGTAACTCACTCCCGGGTATCTGTTATTCTATATATAAACCCCCCGAACCCCTCGATTAGATTCCAGTCTGTAACTCACTCCCAGGTATCTGTTATTCTATATATAAACCCCCCGAACCCCTCGATTAGATTCCAGTCTGTAACTCACTCCCAGGTATCTGTTATTCTATATATAAACCCCCCGAACCCCTCGATTAGATTCCAGTCTGTAACTCACTCCCAAGTATCTGTTATTCTATATATAAACCCCCCGAACCCCTCGATTAGATTCCAGCCTGTAACTCACTCCCAGGTATCTGTTATTCTATATATAAACCCCCCGAACCCCTCGATTAGATTCCAGCCTGTAACTCACTCCCGGGTATCTGTTATTCTATATATAAACCCCCCGAACCCCTCGATTAGATTCCAGCCTGTAACTCACTCCTGGGTATCCATTATTCTATATATAAACCCCCCAAACCTCTCGATTAGATTCCAGCCTGTAACTCACTCCCGGGTATCTGTTATTCTATATATAAACGACACAAACCCCT
Organism: Heptranchias perlo; assembly: GCF_035084215.1. Lineage (NCBI taxonomy): Eukaryota > Metazoa > Chordata > Chondrichthyes > Hexanchiformes > Hexanchidae > Heptranchias > Heptranchias perlo. The sequence continues at coordinate 5,114,665 of NC_090325.1, read as the reverse complement.
CGATTAGATTCCAGCCTGTAACTCACTCCCGGGTATCTGTTATCCTATATATAAACCCCCCGAACCCCTCGATTAGATTCCAGCCTGTAACTCACTCCTAGGTATTCGTTATTCTATATATAAACCCCCCGAACCCCTCGATTAGATTCCAGCCTGTAACTCACTCCTAGGTATTCGTTATTCTATATATAAACGACCCAAACCCCTCGATTAGATTCCAGCCTGTAACTCACTCCTAGGTATCTGTTATTCTATATATAAACCCCCCGAACCCCTCGATTAGATTCCAGCCTGCAACTCACTCCTAGGTATTCGTTATTCTATATATAAACCCCCCGAACCCCTCGATTAGATTCCAGCCTGTAACTCACTCCTAGGTATTCGTTATTCTATATATAAACGACCCAAACCCCTCGATTAGATTCCAGCCTGTATCTCACTCCCGGGTATCTGTTATTCTATATATAAACGACCCAAACCCCTCGATTAGATTCCAGCCTGTAACTCACTCCCGGGTATCTGTTATTCTATATATAAACGACCCAAACCCCTCGATTAGATTCCAGCCTGTAACTCACTCCCGGGTATCTGTTATTCTATATATAAACGACCCAAACCCCTCGATTAGATTCCAGCCTGTAACTCACTCCATTATTCTATATATAAAAAACCCAAACCCATTAATTAGATTCCAGCCTGTAACTCATTCCCATTATCCGTTATTCTCTTCCAATCCTCCTTAGATATGGGGATGGTGATGGAGGACTGGAGGATTGTAAATGTTACCCCCCTGTTCAAAAAAGGGGAGAGGGATAAACCCGACAATTACAGACCAGTCAGCCTAACGTTGGTGGTGGGGGATCTTTTAGAGACAATAATCCGGGACAAAATTAGGAACTTGGAAAAGTATGGGCTAATAAATGAAAGTCAGCAGGGATTTGTTAAAGAAAATTGTGTTTGACTAACTTGATTGAGTTCTTTGATGAAGTAACGGAGAGGGTTGATGAGGGTAGTACGGTTGATGTTGTGTATATGGACTTTCAAAAGACATTTGATAAAGTGCCACATAATAGACTTGTCAGCAAAATTAAACACATGGAATTAAAGGGACAGTGGCAGTGCGGATACAAAATTGGCTAAAGGACAGAAAGCAGAGAGTAGTGGTGAACGGTTGTTTTTCAGACTGGAGGGAAGTTTACAGTGGTGTTTTCCAGGGGTCAGTATTAGGAACATTGCTCTTTTTGATATATATTAATGACCTGGACTTGGGTATAGAGGGCATAATTTCAAAGTTTGCAGATGACATGAAACTCAGAAATGTAGTAAACAATGTGGAGGATAGTAACAGACTTCAGGACATAGACAGACTGGTGAAATGGGCCGACACATGGCAGATGAAAATTAACATAGAGAAGTGTGAAGTGATGCATTTTGGTAGGAAGAATGAGGAGAGGCAATATAAACTAAATGGTACAATTTTAAAGGGGGCAGGAACAGAGAGACCTGGGGGTGTGTGTACACAAATCATTGAAGGTGGCAGGACAGGTTGAGAAGGCTGTCAAAAAAGCATATGGGATCCTGGGCTTTATTATTGGAGGCATAGAGTTCAAAAGCAAGGAAGTTATGCTAAACCTTTATAAAACACTGGTTGGGCCTCAGCTGGAGTATTGTGTTCAATTCTGGGCACCACACTTTAGGAAGGATGTCAAGGCCTTAGAGAGGGTGCAGAAGAGATTTACTGGAATGGTGCCAGGGATGAGGGACTTCAGTTCTGTGGAGAGACTGGAGAAGCTGGGATTGTTCTCCTTAGAGCAGAGAAGGTTAAGGGGAGATTTGATAGAGGTATTCAAAATCATGAATGGTTTGGACAGAGTAAATAAGGAGAAACTGTTTCCAGTGGCAGGAGGGTCGGTAACCAGAGGACACAGATTTAAGGTGATCGGCAAAAGGCCAGAGGGGAGATGAGGAAACATTTTTTTACACAGCGAGTTGTGATGATCTGGAATTCACTGCCTGAAAGGGCGGTGGAAGCAGATTCAATAATAACTTTCAAAAGGGAATTAGATAAGTACCTGAAGGAAAAAATTTTACAGGGCTATGGGGAAAGGGCAGGGGAGTGGGACTAATTGGACAGATCTTTCAAAAAGCCAGCACAGGCACGATGGGCCGAATGGCCTCATCCTGTGCAATACCTACTGTGATACCATGATAAACCATCCAAACCCCTTGATTAGATCCCAGCCTGTAACTCACTCCCGGGTATCTGTTATTCTATATATAACCCCCCCCGAACCCCTCGATTAGATTCCAGCCTGTAACTCACTCCGGGGTAACTGTTATTATATATATAAACCCCTCGAACCCCTCGATTAGATTCCAGCCTGTAACTCACTCCTGGGTATCTGTTATTCCATATATAAACCCCTCGAACCCCTCGATTAGATTCCAGCCTGTAACTCACTCCCAGGTATCTGTTATTCTATATATAAACCCCTCGAACCCCTCGATTAGATTCCAGTCTGTAACTCACTCCCGGGTATCTGTTATTCTATATATAACCCCCCCCCCGAACCCCTCGATTAGATTCCAGCCTGTAACTCACTCCGGGGTAACTGTTATTATATATATAAACCCCTCGAACCCCTCGATTAGATTCCAGCCTGTAACTCACTCCCAGGTATCTGTTATTCTATATATAAACCCCTCGAACCCCTCGATTAGATTCCAGCCTGTAACTCACTCCTGGGTATCTGTTATTCTATATATAAACCCCCCTGAACCCCTCGATTAGATTCCAGTCTGTAACTCACTCCCGGGTATCTGTTATTCTATATATAAACCCCCCTGAACCCCTCGATTAGATTCCAGCCTGTAATTCACCTCCCAGGTATCTGTTATTCTATATATAAACCCCCCTGAACCCCTCGATTAGATTCCAGTCTGTAACTCACTCCCGGGTATCTGTTATTCTATATATAAACCCCCCGAACCCCTCGATTAGATTCCAGCCTGTAACTCACTCCCAGGTATCTGTTATTCTATATATAAACCCCCCTGAACCCCTCGATTAGATTCCAGTCTGTAACTCACTCCCGGGTATCTGTTATTCTATATATAAACCCCCCGAACCCCTCGATTAGATTACAGTCTGTAACTCACTCCCAAGTATCTGTTATTCTATATATAAACCCCTCGAACCCCTCGATTAGATTCCAGCCTGTAACTCACTCTCGGGTATCTGTTATTCTATATATAAATCACCCGAACCCCTCGATTAGATTCCAGTCTGTAACTCACTCCCGGGTATCTGTTATTCTATATATAAACCCCCCGAACCCCTCGATTAGATTCCAGCCTGTAACTCACTCCCGGGTATCTGTTATTCTATATATAAACCCCCCTGAACCCCTCGATTAGATTCCAGCCTGTAATTCACTCCTGGGTATCTGTTATTCTACATATAAACCCCCCGAACCCCTCGATTAGATTCCAGTCTGTAACTCACTCCCAAGTATCTGTTATTCTATATATAAACCCCCCGAACCTCTCGATTAGATTCCAGCCTGTAACTCACTCCTGGGTATCTGTTATTCTATATATAAACCCCCCCGAACCACTCGATTAGATTCCAGCCTGTAACTCACTCCCGGGTATCTGCTATTCGATATATAAACCCCCCGAATCCCTTGATTAGATTCCAGTCTGTAACTCACTCCCAAGTATCTGTTATTCTATATATAAACCCCTCGAACCCCTCGATTAGACTCCAGCCTGTAACTCACTCCCGGGTATCTGTTATTCTATATATAAACCATCCGAACCCCTCGATTAGACTCCAGCCTGTAACTCACTCCCGGGTATCTGTTATTCTATATATAAATCACCCGAACCCCTCGATTAGATTCCAGTCTGCAACTCACTCCCAAGTATCTGTTATTCTATATATAAACCCCCCGAACCCCTCGATTAGACTCCAGCCTGTAACTCACTCCCGGGTATCTGTTATTCTATATATAAACCCCCCCGAACCACTCGATTAGACTCCAGCCTGTATCTCACTCCCGGGTATCTGTTATTGTATATATAAACCCCCCGAACCCCTCGATTAGATTCCAGTCTGTAACTCACTCCCGGGTATCTGTTATTCTATATATAAACCCCCCGAACCCCTCGATTAGACTCCAGCCTGTAACTCACTCCCGGGTATCTGTTATTCTATATATAAACCCCCCCGAACCACTCGATTAGACTCCAGCCTGTATCTCACTCCCGGGTATCTGTTATTCTATATATAAACCCCCCGAACCCCTCGATTAGATTCCAGTCTGTAACTCACTCCCGGGTATCTGTTATTCTATATATAAACCCCCCGAACCCCTCGATTAGACTCCAGCCTGTAACTCACTCCCGGGTATCTGTTATTCTATATATAAACCCCCCCGAACCCCTCGATTAGATTCCAGCCTGTAACTCACTCCCGGGTATCTGTTATTCTATATATAAACCATCCGAACCCCTCGATTAGACTCCAGCCTGTAACTCACTCCCGGGTATCTGTTATTCTATATATAAACCCCCCCGAACCACTCGATTAGATTCCAGCCTGTAACTCACTCCCGGGTATCTGTTATTCTATATATAAACCCCCCGAACCCCTCGATTAGACTCCAGCCTGTAACTCACTCCCAGGTATCTGTTATTCTATATAAACCCCCCCGAACCCCTCGATTAGATTCCAGCCTGTAACTCACTCCCAAGTATCTGTTATTCTATATATAAACCACTCGAACCCCTCGATTAGATTCCAGCCTGTATCTCACTCCCGGGTATCTGTTATTCTATATATAAACCACTCGAACCCCTCGATTAGATTCCAGTCTGGGGGTTTCAGACCCATAATCCCAGAAAAAGCCAATGTGACTCTCGTTAAAGTTCCCTCCCAGTGGAATGGCGAGATAGAATTATTTCGAAACCTATAAGACTACAGTCAGCTTTAGAAAACACGCACCATCTCTGGTAATTTCACAAAAACTCCATATCATTCAGGCACAAACATTCAGCTTTCGAAAGTGACAGAATGAATTAAATGAAAAGAGATGATAATCAGTTTGGGGAACAAGACACGAATAAGCTGACGGAATATGGTAACAAATCGTAAACAAACTACACAATGGGACAAGAGAGTAATAAACAACACGCAGCAAAACAAATGGAAATTGCAGGCACTTTCTGCATTACCTGACCGCAGCACCTCGCTGGTAAATATGTGCCCAGTAAATTACAATGAGGGATAGGAAAAACAGAGAGAGAGAGCAAGACAGAGGGGACAGAGAGTCAGGAAGACAGAGAGAAATATGTACATAGACACACACACACACAGATCGAGAATCAGACAGACAGATGATAGGACAGAAAGATAAAGATAAAGAGGGACAGGGGCAGAAAGAGAGACAAATAGATTGAGACAGACAGAAATGATAGTGTGAGGCAGAGAACACAGAGAGAGTGATATACAATGATAGAGAGATTTGAAGATAGAGAGGGAGACAGATAAAGAATGGGAGAGGCAGAAAGAGACAGAGAGATGGAGATAATAGTTTTTTTTATTCATTTATGGGATGCGGGCGTCGCTGGCGAGGCCGGCATTTATTGCCCATCCCGAATTGCCCTTGAGAAGGTGGTGGTGAGCCGTCTTCTTGAACCGCTGCAGTCCGTGTGGTGAAGGTTCTCCCACAGTGCTGTTAGGGAGGGAGTTCCAGGATTCTGACCCAGCGACGATGAAGGATCGGCGATATATATCAAAGTCGGGATGGTGTGTGACTTGGAGGGGAACGTGCAGGTGGTGTTGTTCCCATGCGCCTGCTGCCCTTGTCCTTCCAGGTGGTAGAGGTCGTGAGGTTGGGAGGTGCTGTCGAAGAAACCTTGGCGAGTTGCTGCAGTGCATCCTGTGGATGGTACACACTGCAGCCACTGTGCGCCGGTGGTGAAGGGAGTGAATGTTTAGGGTGGTGGATGGGGTGCCAATCAAGCCTGCTGCTTTGTCCTGGATAGTGTCGAGCTTCTTGAGTGTTGTTGGAGCTGCACTCATCCAGGCAAGTGGAGAGTATTCCATCACACTCCTGACTTGTGCCTTGTAGATGGTGGAAAGGCTTTGGGGAGTCAGGAGGTGAGTCACTCGCCGCAGAATACCCAGCCTCTGACCTGCTCTTGTAGCCACAGTATTTATATGGCTGGTCCAATTAAGTTTCTGGTCAATGGTGACCCCCAGGATGTTGATGGTGGGGGATTCGGCAATGGTAATGCCGTTGAATGTCAAGGAGAGGTGGTTAGACTCTCTCTTGTCGGAGATGGTCATTGCCTGGCACTTGTCTGGCGCGAATGTTACTTGCCACTTATGAGCCCAAGCCTGGATGTTGTCCAGGTCTTGCTGCATGTGGGCTCGGACTGCTTCATTAACTGAGGGATTGCGAATGTAACTGAACACTGTGCAATCATCAGCGAACATCCCCATTTCTGACCTTATGATGGAGGAAAGGTCATTGATGAAGCAGCTGAAGATGGTTGGGCCCAGGACACTGCCCTGAGGAACTCCTGCAGCAATGCCCTGGGGCTGAGATGATTGGCCTCCATCAACCACTACCATCTTCCTTTGTGCTCGGTATGACTCCAGCCACTGGAGAGTTTTACCCCTGATTCCCATTGACTTCAATTTTACTGGGGCTCCTTGGTGCCACACTCGGTCAAATGCTGCCTTGATGTCAAGGGCAGTCACTCTCACCTCACCTCTGGAATTCAGCTCTTTTGTCCATGTTTGGACCAAGGCTGTAATGAGGTCTGGAGCCGTGTGGTCCTGGCGGAACCCAAACTGAGCATCGGTGAGCAGGTTATTGGTGAGTAAGTGCCGCTTGATAGCACTGTCGACGACACCTTCCATCACTTTGCTGATGATTGAGAGTAGACTGATGGTGCGGTAATTGGCTGGATTGGATTTGTCCTGCTTTTTGTGGACAGGACATACCTGGGCAATTTTCCACATTGTCGGGTAGATGCCAGTGTTGTAGCTGTACTGGAACAGCTTGGCTAGAGGCGCAGCTAGTTCTGGAGCACAAGTCTTCAGCACTACAGTAGTGACAAATACAGGAAAGACAGAGCAAAAGACAAACTGAGTCAGAAATAGAGTGAGGGAGATAGACAGATAGAAAAATACAGACAGAGACACAGATGAGATAGAATCAGAGTGAGGCAGAAAGACAGAGATTCACAGTCAGAGAGAGGCAAAAAGAGATGATCAATGGTATAAACTGGGCGACATGGACATGTTGGGCCGAAGGGCCTGTTTCCATGTTGTAAACTTCTATGATTCTATGGAGAGGGAGAGACACATACACATGTATGTGCACTCACACACACTCACAACTCAACCATATACACACAGTGACAGAAACAAGAGGGATCATCTTTCTCTTGTGAGTAAAACATGTGTTAAACGTGCTTTACAACATTTTAACAAAATGGAAATGCGACTGTGGCAAAACAAGGCTTTTAAACCGGCGAATTGTAAAGGCAAATATCACAGATGCATTAAAAGGGAAGCTAGATAAGCGCGAGAAAGGAATAGAAGGTTATCCAGATAGGGTGAGATGAAGTAGGGAGGGAGGAGGCTGGTGTGGAGCATAAACGCTGGCATGGACCTGTTGGGCCGAATGGCCTGTTTCTGGGCTGTAGTTTTGATGTAACTCAATGGAAAAATGCAAATTTTGGAAACGGCAAAGAGAAAGTGTTCACGCAAGAACAGAGCAAACACTCGGCAGGTGTGGAGAGAAAAGGTGAGTTAATAATCCAGGTGTGGAGAGAAGAGGTAAGTTAGCAATCCAGGTGTGGAGAGAAGAGGTAAGTTAGCAATCCAGGTGTGGAGAGAAGAGGTGAGTTCACAATCCAGGTGTGGAGAGAAGAGTTGAGTTAACAATCCAGGTGTGGAGAGAAGAGGTAAGTTAGCAATCCAGGTGTGGAGAGAAGAGGTAAGTTAGCAATCCAGGTGTGGAGAGAAGAGGTGAGTTAACAATCCAGGTGTGGAGAGAAGAGGTAAGTTAGCAATCCAGGTGTGGAGAGAAGAGGTAAGTTAACAATCCAGGTGTGGAGAGAAGAGGTGAGTTCACAATCCAGGTGTGGAGAGAAGAGGTGAGTTCACAATCCAGGTGTGGAGAGAAGAGGTAAGTTAATATTTTGTGTTAGCACCAAAGACTGATTTCACCCCCTGTCTCTCTCTCTCTCTCTCTCTCTCCCCTTCCCTCTGTTCTGATGAAGGGTTTATATCTGAAACTTTAACTCACCTGCTGTGTTCACAGATGCTGACTGACCTGCTGGGTGTTTCCAACATGTTCAGTTTTAGGATCAGATTTCCAGCATCTGTAGTTTTTTTGTTTAAGCAGAATGTGTTGGTCAATTAGCCTAACATCAGTAGTAGGGAAAATGCTAGAGTCTATTATAAAGGATGTGATAACAGGAGACTTAGAAAATATCAACGGGATTAGACAAAGTCAACATGGATTTATGAAAGGGAAATCATGTTTGACAAACCTACTGGAGTTTTTTGAGGATGTAATTGGTAGAATAGATAAGGGAAAACCAGTGGATGTGGTTTATTTGGATTTTCAGAAGGCCTTTGATAAAGTCCCACATGAGAGATATGTGTTTAAAATTAAAGCACATGGGATTGGGGGTAATATACTGGCATGGATTGAAAATTGGTTAACAGACAGGAAACAGACAGTAGGAATAAATGGGTCTTTTTCGGGGTGTCAGGCAGTGACTAGTGGGGTACCGCAGGGATCAGTGCTTGGGCCCCAGCTATTCACAATATATACCAATGATTTGGATGAGGGAACCAAATGTAATATTTCCAAGTTTGCTGACGACACAAAACTAGGTGGGATCGTGAGTTGTGAGGAGGATGCAAAGAGGCTTCAAGGCGATTTAGACAAGTTGAGTGAGTGGGCAATTACATGGCAGATGCAGTATAATGTGGATAAATGTGAAGTTATCCACTTCGGAAGGAAAAACAGAAAGGCAGAGTATTATATAAATGGTGATAGATTGGGGAATGTTGATGTACAAAGGGACCTGGGTTTCCTTGTACACCAGTCACTGAAAGCAAACATGCAAGTGCAGCAAGCAGTTAGGAAGGCAAATGGTATGTTGGCCTTCATTGCAAGAGGATTTGAGTACAGGAGCAAGGATAACTGATTGCAGTTGTACAGGGCCTTGGTGAGACCACACCTGGAGTATTGTGTGCAGTTTTGGTCTCCTGAGAAAGGATATACTTGCCATAGAGGGAATGCAGCGGAGGTTTACCAGATTGATTCCTGGGATGGCAGGTCTGTCGTATGAGGAGAGATTGGGTCGACTCGGCCTGTATTCACTCGAGTTTAGAAGAATGAGAGGGGATCTCATTGAAACATATAAAATTCCGACAGGGCTGGACAGACTGGATGCAGGGAGGATGTTTCCCCTGGCTGGGGGGGTCCAGAACGAGGGGTCACAGTCTCAGGATACGGGGTAGGACACTTAGGGCTGAGATGAGGAGAAATTTCTTCACTCAGAGGGTGGTGAACCTGTGGAATTCTCTACCACAGAAGGCAGTGGAGGCCAAGTCACTGAATATATTTAAGAAGGAGCTGGATAGATTTCTAGACACAAAAGGCACCAAGGGGTATGGGGAGAGAGCGGGAATATGGTATTGAGATAGAGGATCAGCCATGATCACATTGAATGGCGGAGCAGGCTCGAAGGGCCGAATGGCCTACTCCTGCTCCTATTTTCTATGTTAATTGTGATTCACTTGCAACAAAGCTCATTTCCCACTTCTGAAGCAGTTACCCAGTCACTTAAACCACCCACCCATTCCCCTGCAGCAGGTCCAAAACTGTTCAGAAGCAGAGAGAATTGCTGAGGCCCATTTCAACAACTGTGACCTGAGTAATTTTTTTTATTATTCTTTCTCGGGATGTAGGCGTCACTGGCAAGGCCGGTATTTACTACCTAGTTGCCCTGAGAAGGTGGTGGTGGGCCTTCTTCTTGAACCACTGGTAGCGGTTTGATACAACAGAGTTGTTTACGAGACCTCTTCAGAGGGCAGTTAAGAGTCAATCATGTTGGTGTGGGGACTGGAGTCACACGTAGACCCAATCCGGGTAAGGACGGCAGGTTTCCTTCCCTAAAGGACATGAGTGAACCAGCTGAGTTTTTTATGACAATCCGACAGCTTCATGGTCACTTTTACTGAGACCGGCTTTTTATTTCCAGATTTTTATCTCCAAATTTTTTTTCATAGAATCACAGAATGACACAGCACAGAAGGAGGCCATTCAGCCCATTGTGCCTGTGCCGGCTCTTTGAAAGAGCTATCCAATTAGTCCCACTCCCCTGCTCTTTCCCCATAGCCCTGTAAATTTGTCCCCTTCAAATATTTACCTAATTCCCTTTTGAAAGTTATTATTGAATCTGCTTCCACCGCCCTTTCAGGCAGCGCATTCCAGATCATCACAACTCGCTGCGTAAAAAAAATTCCCCTCATCTCCCCGCTGATTCTTTTGTCCATTATCTTAAATCTGTGTCCTCTGGTTACCGACCCTTCTGCCACTGGAAACAGTTTCTCCTTATTTACTCCATCAAAACTCCTCCTGACTTTGAACACCTCCATCAAATCTCCCTTTAACCTTCTCTGCTCTAAGGAGAACAATCCCGGTCTCTCCACATAACTGAAGTCCCTCATCCCTGGTGCCATTCTAGTAAATCTCTTGTACACCCTCTCTGAGGCCTTGACATCCTTCCTAAAGTGTGGTGCCCAGAATCAGACGCAGACGCAATAAATCAGCTGCGTTCTAACTCGTGATTTATAAAGGTTTAACATAACTTCCTTTTACACTCTATGGGCACAATTTCCAAAGTGAAAAACGGGTGTGTTATGGGCAGGGTGCATTGAAAATTGCCACCATTTCAGACCTGCCGCCAACCCGCCTATTTCCGGTTTTCACCAGGGCGGGAAGATAGGCAGGCGACCAACCCACTCCTAGGAGGTGGGTCGGCCTTAAAACCTTTCAAGGAGGCTTCAGGCCTCCATTTTTCTTGAATTCCCGATTTCAACCTCGGAGGGGCTGGGATTCCCGGGCCTTCTGTTTTACTCCTCATGAAAGGAGTGCTTGCCCCCAGGCCCAACAAGCCTACCTGCACCGACCCCCCCCAACGCTCGCGGACACACGACCCCCAATCGCGGACCCACCCCCCGATTGCGGACTGCCCCGCCCCCCCCCCCCCCCGCCCCGGTCGCAGATCCCCCGATTGCAGACCCCCGACCATGGACCCCCCCTCGACCCCGTCCCCGATCCTCCGCCCATGACCCCCGAGCCCGATCCTCCCTCTTTGACCCCCTGACCCCAATTCCCCGACCCCGATCCTCCCCCCACTCTGACCCTATCACCCCCGACACTAACCCCCCCCCCCCCAACTCCGACCCTCCGACCCCCGATTCTCCCCCTTAACGATTGTGGATCCCCACGATGACCCTCGATCCAGACAGCCTCGCCGTGATTGACCCCTGATCCCATCCCCCCATGACTCACAACCCCTATGCCAACCTATGCCCCCCATGTCCCCGTGCCCACCCGCCCACCCATGCCCCCCATGCATTCCATCCATACAAACAAAGACTTACCTGCAGCCTTACCTGAAGATGTCCTCTCCCCGGCTGGTCTCCCACCTGACTCAGACCAGCCTGTCAATCAGTCGGACGGGAAACCCACAAAAAAAATAAAAGACGTCCTTACGTCAAAATCGTAAGGACCTCTGGGAAACCCGTACTAATGGGTATCCCGACCTCAAATTGACCCCCCACCCCACCGCCCCCTTCCCGGCTCCGTTTTAAAAATAAGCCCTTTGTCTCTGTTTATAAAGCCCAGGATCCCATATGCTTTTTTAACAGCTGTCTCAACTTGTCCTGCTACCTTCAAAAATTTGTATATGTACACCTCCGGGTCTCTCTGTTCCTGCACCCCCTTTAAAATTGTACCATTTAGTTTGTTAGTTACTACACTGTCCTCTGTTAGTTTTACCGTACTCTCTCCTCTGTTAGTTTTACCGTACTCTCTCCTCTGTTAGTTTTACCGTACTCTCTCCTCTGTTAGTTTTACTGTATTCGCTTTCCTGTGATAGGTTTACTGTACACTCACATCAATTAGTTTTACTGTACTCCCTCTCCTGTTAGTTTTACTGTACTATATCTCCTCTGTTAGACGAGAGTACAGTGAACCTGACAGAGGAGAGAGAGTGCAGTAAAGCTAACAGAGAGAGAGAGAAAACCTAACAAAGAAGAGTACAGTAAACCTAACAGAGGAGGGAGAGAGAAAACCTAAGAGGAGAGTACAGTAAAACTAACAAAGGTAAGAGAGTACAGTGAACCTGTTAGTCACTGTGCTCTCTCTCCTCAATGTTAGCTACTATACTCTCTCCTCTGTTAGTTACTGTACTCTCTGTTAGTCACTATACTCTCTCTCCTCAATGTTAGTTTACTGTACTCTCCTCCCTGTTAGTCACTATAATCTCTCTCCTCTCTGTTAGTTTACTGCACTCTCTCCTCTCTGTTAGTCACTGAACTCTCTCTCCTCTCTGTTAGTAACTGTACTCTCCTCTCTGTTAGTCATAGTACTCTCTATCCCCTCCGTTAATTACTGTACTCTCTCTCCTCTCTGTTAGTCACTGTACTCTCTCTCCTCTCCGTTAGTCACTGTATTCTCTCTCCTCTCCGTTAGTTTTTGTACTCTCTTAGTCACTGTACTCTCTCTGTTAGTCACCGTACTCTCCTCTCTGTTGGTCACCGTACTCTCCTCTCTGTTGGTTACTATACTCTCCCCTCTCTGTTAGTCACAGTACTCTCAACCCCTCCATTAATCACTGTACTCCCTCTCCATTCTGTTAGTGACTGTACTCTCTCTCCTCTCTGTTAGTCACTGTACTCTGTACTGTACTCTCTCCCCTCTCTGTTAGTCACTGTACTCTAACTCCTCTGCTAGTCACTTTACTCTCTCTCCTCTTTGTTAGTTTACTGTACTTTCTATCCTCTCTGTTAGTTACTGTACTTTCTTTCCTATCTGTTAGTTACTGTACTCTCTTAGATACTGTACTCTCTTTCCTGTTCGTTTACTGTATACTCCTCTCTGTTACTGTACTCTCTTTCCTATCTGTTAGTTTACTGTACTGTCTCTCCTCTCTGTTAGTTACTGTACGCTCTCTCCTCCCTGTTAGTTTGCTGTACTTTCCTCTCTGTTAGTTACTTTACTCTCTCTCCTCTCTCCTCTCTGTTAGTCACTGTACTCTGTTAAATACTTTACTCTCTCTCCTTTCTATTAGTTCACAGTACTCGCTCCTCTCTTTTAGTCACTGTGCTCACTCTCTCTCTCTGTTAGTCACTGTACTCTGTTAGTTTACTGTACTTTCTAACCTCTCTTAGTTTACTGTACTCTCTCTCCTTAAGGCACAAATATATAATCCCTTAAGGCACAAATATATAATCCCTTAAGGCACAAAAACCCAACAGGAAAAGTGGTTCAATTGTGGCTAACAAGAGAAATTAAAGATAATATTAAATCAAAGTAAGAGGCAAATAAAGTTGCCAGAAAAGGCAATAAGCCTGAGAATTGGGAACATTTTAGAATTCAGCAAAGGAGGACCAAGAAATTAATAAAGAAACGGGAAAATAAAATATGAGAGTAAACTAGCGAGAAACATAAAAACGGACTGTAAAAGCTTCTATAGGTATGTAAAAAGGAAAAGACAGGTGAAGGCAAATGTGAGTCCCTTACAGACAGAGACAGGAGAATTTATAATGGAGAATAAGGAAATGGCAGAGAAATTAAACAAATACTTTGTGTCTGTCTTCACGGAAGAAGACACAAAAAACCTCCCAGAAATACTAGAGAACCAAGGGTCTAGCGAGAATGAGGAACTGAAAGAAATTAGTATCAGTAAAAAAAAAAGCACTAGAGAAATTAATGGGACTGAAAGTCAATAAATCCCAAGGACCTGATGATCCACATCCCAGGGTTTTGAAAGAGGTGGCTATAGAGATAGTGGATGCATTGGTTGTCATCTTCCAAAGTTCTATAGATTCTGGAACGGTTCCTGCAGATTGGAGGGTGGCAAATGTAACCCCACTATTTAAGAAAGGAGGGAGAGAGAAAACAGGGAACTACAGACCGGTTAGCCTGACATCAGTAGTAGGGAAAATGCTAGAATCTATTATAAAGGATGTGATAACAGGACACTTAGAAAATAATAATAGGATTTGGCAGAGTCAACATGGATTTATGAAAGGGAAATCATGTTTTGACAAACCTATTGGAGTTCTTTGATGTAACTAGTAGAATAGATAAGGGGGAACCAGTGGATGTGGTGTATTTGGATTTTCAGAAGGCTTTCGATAAGGTCCCACACAGGAGGTTGGTGAACAAAGTTAGAGCACATGGAATTGGGGGTAATATACAGGCATGGATTGAGAATTGGTTAACAGACAGAAAACAGAGAGTAGGAATAAATGGGTCTTTTTCGGGGTGTCAGGCGGTGACTAGTGGGGTACCGCAGGGATCGGTGCTTGGGCCCCAGCTATTCACAATATATATCAATGATTTGGATGAGGGGACCATATGTAATATTTCCAAGTTCACTGATGACACAAAACTGGGTGGGAATGTGAGTTGTGAGGAGGATGCAAAGAGGCTTCAAAGGGATATCGACAGGCTAAGTGAGTGGGCAAGAATATGGCAGATGGAATATAATGTGAGAAAATGTGAAGTTATCCACTTTGGTAGGAAAAACACTTTCCCGCCCTTTCCCCATATCATTTGACTCCCTTGCTGATCAAAAATTTGTCTAACTCAGCCTTGAATGTGTTCAATGACTCAGCCTCCACAGCTTTTTTGGGGTAAAGAATTCCAAAGAGTCACGACCCTCTGGGAGAAGAAATTCTTCCTCATTTCCGTCTTAAACGGGCGATCCCTTATTCTGAGACTATGTCCCCTAGTTCTGGATTCCCCCATGAGGGGTAACATCCTCTCAGCATCTACCCTATCGAGCCAGTGTACAGTGAATAACAGAGAGGAGAGTACTCTAGAATCTCAGAATCTTGTATGTTTCAATAAGATCTCCTCTCATTCTTCTAAACTCCAATGAGTATAGACCCAACCTGCTCAATCTTTCCTCATGAGACAACCCTTCCATACCCGGAATCAACCTAGTGAACCTTCTCTGAACTATCTCCAATGCAAGTATGTCCTTCCTTAAATAAGGGCACCAGAACTGTACGCAGTACTCCAGGTGTGGTCTCACCAGCACCCTGTACAGTTGGAGCATGACTTCCCTGCTTTTATACTCCATCCCCCTAGAAATAAAGGCCAATATTCCGTTTGCCTTCCGGATTACCTGCTGCACCTGTATGTTGACTTTTTGTGTTTCATGTACGAGGACACCCAGATCCCTCTGTACCGCAGCATTTTGTAGTATTTCTCCATTCAAATAATATTTTGCTTTTTTATTTTTCCTCCTAAAGTGGATGACTTTACATTTTCCCACATTATATTCCATCTGCCAAATTTTTGCCCATTTGCTTAACCTGTCAATATCCCTTAGCAGACACTTTGTGTCCTCATCGCAACTTGCTTTTCCACCTATCTTTGTATCATCAGCAAATTTGGCCACAAGAAACACTGTTCCTTCATCCAAGTCATTGCTGGGGCCTCAACTATTTACAATATATATCACTGATCCCTGCGGCACCCCACTAGTTACAGATTGCCATTTTGAAAATGACCCTTTTATCCCGACTCTTTGTTTTCTGTTAGTTAGCCAATCCTCTATCCATGCCAGTATATTACCCCCAACACCATGAGCTCTTATCTTGTGCAGTAATCTTTTATGTGGCATCTTATCGAATGTCTTTTGGAAATCCAAATATACTGCATCCATTGGTTCCCCTTTATCCACCCTGCCCGTTACTGCCTCAAAGAACTACAATAAATTTGTCAGACATGATTTCCCCTTCATAAAACCATGTTGACTCTCCTTGATTGTATAATGAGTCTCCAAATGTCCTACCCTCTCTGTTAGATCACTGTCATCTCTGTTAGTCAATGTATTCTCTCTCCTCTCAGTTAGTTACTGTATTCTCTCTCTTCTCAGTTACTGTGCTTTCTCTCCTCTCTGTTAGTTAGTGTACCCTCTCTCCTCTCTGTAAATCTTTGTACCCTCTCTCCTCTCTGTTAGTGACTGTATTCTCTCTCCTCTCGGTTAGTTAGTGTACCCTTTCTCTCCTCTTTAAATCTTTGTACCCTCTCCCCTCTTTGTTGGTTACTGTACTCTCTCTCCTCTCAGTTACTGTATTCTCTCTCCTGTTAGTTAGTGTACCCTCTCTCCTCTCTGTAAGTCTTTGTACCCTCTCTGTAAGTTTCAGTACTCTCTCTCCTCTCTGTATTCTCTCTCCTCTTGGTTAGTTAGTGTACTCTCTCCTCTCTGTCAGTCTCAGTACTCTCTCTCCTCTCTGTACTCTCTCTGCTCTCTGTACTCTCTCTCCTCCCTGCACTCTCTCTCCTCTCTGTTAATCCCTGTACTCTCTCTCCTCTCGGTTAGTTAGTGTACCCTCTCTCCTCTCTGTCAGTCTCAGTACTCTGTCTCCTCTCTGTACTCTCTCTCCTCCCTGCACTCTCTCTCCTTTCTGTTAGTTACTGTACTTTCCTCTCAGTTACTGTATTCTCTCTCCTCTCAGTTACTGTATTCCCTTTCCTCTCGGTTAGTTAGTGTACCCTCTCTCCTCTCTGTAAGTCTTTGTATCCTCTCTCCTCTTTGTTAGTGACTGTACTCTCTCTCCTCTCTGTTAGTTAGTGTACCCTCTCCCCTCTCTGTAAGTCTTTGTACCCTCTCTCCTCTCTGTATTATCTCTCCTCTCTGTTAGTTACTGTACTCTCTCTCTTCTCAGTTATTGCATTTTCTCTCATTAGTTACTGTAACCTCCTCTCTGTTAGTCTCTGTACTCTCTCCTCTCTGTATTCTCTCTCCTCTCTGTCAGTCTCAGTACTCTCTCTCCTCCCTGCACTCTCTCTCCTCTCTTTTAATCCCTGTACTCATTCTCCTCTCTGTACTCTCTCTCCTCTCTGTTAATCCCTGTACTCTCTCTCCTCTCTGTTAATCCCTATACTCTCTCTCCTCTCTGCACTCTCTCTCCTCTCTGTTAATCACTGTACTCTCTCTCCTCTTTATATTCTCTCTCCTCTCAGTTACTGTATTTTCCTTCATGTTAGTTACTGTACTCTCTCTCTCCTCTCAGTTACTGTACTCTCTCTGTTAATCCCTGTATCCTCTCTCCTCTCTGTACCCTCTCTCCTCTCTGTTAGTTACTGTACTCTCTCTCTGTACTCCCTCTCCTCTCTGTTAATCCCTGTACTCCCTCTCCTCTCTGTTACTGTACTCTCTCTGTTAATCCCTATACTCTCTCTCCTCTCTGCACTCTCTCTCCTCTCTGTTAATCCCTGTACTCTCTCTCTCCTCTCAGTTACTGTACTCTCTCTGTTAGTTACTGTACTCTCTCTCTCTCTCCTCTCAGTTACTGTACTCTCTCTGTTAGTTACTGTACTCTCTCTCTCCTCTCAGTTACTGTACTCTCTCTGTTAGTTACTGTACTCTCTCTCTCTCCTCTCAGTTACTGTACTCTCTCTGTTAGTTACTGTACTCTCTCTCTGTACCCTCTCTCCTCTCTGTATTCCCTGTACTCTCTCTCCTCTCTGTTAATCCCTGTACTCTCTCTCTCCTCTCAGTTACTGTACTCTCTCTCCTCTCTGTATTCCCTGTACTCTCTCTGTACCCTCTCTCCTCTCTGTTATTCCCTGTACTCTCTCTCTCCTCTCAGTTACTGTACTCCCTCTCCTCTCTATACTCTCTCTCTCTCTGTACTCCCTCTCCTCTCTATACTCTCTCTCTCTGTACTCTCTCTCTCTGCACTCTCTCTCCTCTCAGTTACTGTACTCCCTCTCTGTACTCCCTCTCCTCTCTATACTCTCTCTCTCTGCACTCTCTCTCCTCTCTGTTAATCCCTGTACTCTCTCTCTCCTCTCAGTTACTGTACTCTCTCTGTTAGTTACTGTACTCTCTCTCTGTACCCTCTCTCCTCTCTGTTAATCCCTGTACTCTCTCTCTCCTCTCAGTTACTGTACTCTCTCTGTTAATTACTGTACTCTCTCTCTCCTCTCAGTTACTGTACTCTCTCTGTTAGTTACTGTACTCTCTCTCTCCTCTCAGTTACTGTACTCTCTCTGTTAGTTACTGTACTCTCTCTCTGTACTCCCTCTCCTCTCTATACTCTCTCTCTCTCTGTACTCCCTCTCCTCTCTATACTCTCTCTCTCTGTACCCTCTCTCCTCTCTATACTCTCTCTCTCTGTACCCTCTCTCCTCTCTATACTCTCTCTCCTCTCTATACTCTCTCTCTCTGTACCCTCTCTCCTCTCTATACTCTCGCTCTCTCTCTCCCTCTCCTCTCTATACTCTCTCTCTCTCTCTCCCTCTCCTCTCTATACTCTCTCTCTCTCTCTCCCTCTCCTCTCTATACTCTCTCTCTCTCTCTCCCTCTCCTCTCTATACTCTCTCTCTCTGCACTCCCTCTCCTCTCTATACTCTCTCTCTCTCTCCCTCTCCTCTCTATACTCTCTCTCTCTGCACTCCCTCTCCTCTCTATACTCTCTCTCTCTCTCCCTCTCCTCTCTATACTCTCTCTCACTCTCTCTCCCTCTCCTCTCTATACTCTCTCTCTCTGCACTCCCTCTCCTCTCTATACTCTCTCTCTCTCTCCCTCTCCTCTCTATACTCTCTCTCTCTGCACTCCCTCTCCTCTCTATACTCTCTCTCTCTCTCCCTCTCCTCTCTATACTCTCTCTCTCTCTCTCTCCTCTCCTCTCTATACTCTCTCTCTCTGCACTCCCTCTCCTCTCTATACTCTCTCTCTCTCCCTCTCCTCTCTATACTCTCTCTCTCCCTCTCCTCTCTATACTCTCTCTCTCTGCACTCCCTCTCCTCTCTATACTCTCTCTCTCTCTCCCTCTCCTCTCTATACTCTCACTCTCTCTCCCTCACCTCTCAATACTCTCACACTCACTCTCTCCCTCTCCTCTCTATACACTCTCTCTCCCTCTCCTCTCTAACTACTCTCTCTCTCTCCTCTCCCTCTCCTCTCTATACTCTCTCTCTCTGCACTCCCTCTCCTCTCTATACTCTCTCTCTCTCTCCCTCTCCTCTCTATACTCTCTCTCTCTGCACTCCTCTCCTCTCTATACTCTCTCTCTCTGCACTCCTCTCCTCTCTATACTCTCTCTCTCTGCACTCCCTCTCCTCTCTATACTCTCTCTCTCTCTGCACTCCCTCTCCTCTCTATACTCTCTCTCTCTCTCTCTCCCCTCTCCTCTCTATACTCTCTCTCTCTGCACTCCCTCTCCTCTCTATACTCTCTCTCTCTCTCTCCCTCTCCTCTCTATACTCTCTCTCTCTGCACTCCCTCTCCTCTCAATACTCTCTCTCTCTGCACTCCCTCTCCTCTCTATACTCTCTCTCTCTCTGCACTCCCACTCCTCTCTATACTCTCTCTCTCTCTCCCCTCTCTCTATACTCTCTCCTCTCTCTCCCTCTCCTCTCTATACTCTCTCTCTCTCTCTCCCTCTCCTCTCTATACTCTCTCTCTCTGCACTCCCTCTCCTCTCTATACTCTCTCTCTCTCCCTCTCCTCTCTATACTCACTCTCTCTGCACTCCCTCTCCTCTCTATACTCTCTCTCTCTCCCTCTCCTCTCTATACTCTCTCTCTCTCTTCTCTCCCTCTCCTCTCTATACTCTCTCTCTGCACTCCCTCTCCTCTCTATACTCTCTCTCTCTCTCCCTCTCCTCTCTATACTCTCTCTCTCTGCACTCCCTCTCCTCTCTATACTCTCTCTCTCTCTCCCTCTCCTCTCTATACTCTCTCTCTCTCTCTCCCTCTCCTCTCTATACTCTCTCTCTCTGCACTCCCTCTCCTCTCTATACTCTCTCTCTCTCCTCTCCTCTCTATACTCTCTCTCTCTCCCTCTCCTCTCTATACTCTCTCTCTCTGCACTCCCTCTCCTCTCTATACTCTCTCTCTCTCCCTCTCCTCTCTATACTCTCTCTCTCTCTCCTCTCCCTCTCCTCTCTATACTCTCTCTCTCCCTCTCCTCTCTATACTCTCTCTCTCTCTCTCTCCCTCTCCTCTCTATACTCTCTCTCTCTGCACTCCCTCTCCTCTCTATACTCTCTCTCTCTGCACTCCCTCTCCTCTCTATACTCTCTCTCTCCTCTCCCTCTCCTCTCTATACTCTCTCTCTCTGCACTCCTCTCCTCTCTATACTCTCTCTCTCTGCACTCCCTCTCCTCTCTATACTCTCTCTCTCTGCACTCCTCTCCTCTCTATACTCTCTCTCTCTGCACTCCCTCTCCTCTCTATACTCTCTCTCTCTCTCCTCTCCCCTCTCCTCTCTATACTCTCTCTCTCTGCACTCCCTCTCCTCTCTATACTCTCTCTCTCTCTCTCCCTCTCCTCTCTATACTCTCTCTCTCTGCACTCCCTCTCCTCTCTATACTCTCTCTCTCTGCACTCCCTCTCCTCTCTATACTCTCTCTCTCTCTCACTCCCTCTCCTCTCTATACTCTCTCTCTCTCTCACTCCCTCTCCTCTCTATACTCTCTCTCTCTCTCCTCTCTATACTCCTCTCTCTCTCTCTCTCCCTCTCCTCTCTATACTCTCTCTCTCTGCACTCCCTCTCCTCTCTATACTCTCTCTCTCTCTGCACTCCCTCTCCTCTCTATACTCTCTCTCCTCTCTCTCTACTCTCTCTCCCTCTCCTCTCTATACTCTCTCTCCCTCTCCTCTATACTCTCTCTCCCTCTCCTCTCTATACTCTCTCTCCCTCTCCTCTCTATACTCTCTCTCCCTCTCCTCTCTATACTCTCTCTCCCTCTCCTCTCTATACTCTCTCTCCCTCTCCTCTCTATACTCTCTCTCCCTCTCCTCTCTATACTCTCTCTCCCTCTCCTCTCTATACTCTCTCTCTCTCCCTCTCCTCTCTATACTCTCTCTCTCTCTCTCCTCTCCTCTCTATACTCTCTCTCCCTCTCCTCTCTATACTCTCTCTCCCTCTCCTCTCTATACTCTCTCTCCCTCTCCTCTCTATACTCTCTCTCCCTCTCCTCTCTATACTCTCTCTCCCTCTCCTCTCTACTCTCTCTCTCTCTCTCTCCCTCTCCTCTCTATACTCTCTCTCCTCTCCTCTCTATACTCTCTCTCTCTCTCTCTCCCTCTCCTCTCTATACTCTCTCTCCTCTCCTCTCTATACTCTCTCTCCCTCTCCTCTCTATACTCTCTCTCCCTCTCCTCTCTATACTCTCTCTCCCTCTCCTCTCTATACTCTCCTCTCCTCTCCTCTCTATACTCTCTCTCCTCTCCTCTCTATACTCTCTCTCCCTCTCCTCTCTATACTCTCTCTCCCTCTCCTCTCTATACTCTCTCTCTGCACTCCCTCTCTCTCTATACTCTCTCTCTCTCTCACTCCCTCTCCTCTCTATACTCTCTCTCCCTCTCCTCTCTATACTCTCTCTCCCTCTCCTCTCTATACTCTCTCTCCCTCTCCTCTCTATACTCTCTCTCCCTCTCCTCTCTATACTCTCTCTCCCTCTCCTCTCTATACTCTCTCTCCCTCTCCTCTCTATACTCTCTCTCTCTGCACTCCCTCTCCCTCTCTATACTCTCTCTCTCTCTGCACTCCCTCTCCTCTCTATACTCTCTCTCTTCTCTCTCTCCTCTTCCCTCTCTATACCTCATCTCTCTCTCCTCTCTATACTCCTCTCTCTCTCTCTCTCTCTCCCTCTA